>NC_041388.1:93399736-93402701 GCF_002162155.2 Triticum dicoccoides
GTTTTACCCATCCAGGCGGAAGTTATGTGCACAAAAGAGGAGAACGATTCGATGTGGCGTTAGGATTGAGGGTAATTAACTATGTATGGAGACATAGAGATCTTGAACGTGCATGTGTGAGAGGTATACATGTATACGTGGGATGTGTGTGTGCGCGCGCGCGCGCATGATCGAGATAAAAGATCAACGACATGGGAGAGACGGATCGGTATGACAATATGCATGCATGTGAGAATGCATGGAAGAAGTCCCGACAATTGAGCATGTGTTTTTGTCTTTAAGAGATAGTGGCGTGGGCTGGAGCATGCATCTATGGCGAGCAGAGGGAGTGAGGCGCAACGATTGTGCAAAAGAGACCAACCTATAAATGCATATGTATGGAGAGACATATATAGTGTGGGTGATAGGAAGCAAGACTCCGTGCGAGAAAGAAATGTTGATGGAGAAACTACAGATAGATACAGAGATGGAGATGCTAGCTAGAGGGACATCTGCTAGTTTGGGTGTTGGAGATGACCTTCGGGTGGTTCAAAGGGTGAAGTTATATATGTGTGTGAAAGGGCACTTGACTGCATGTAGAGAGAAACATATTTAGTGTGCGTGATAGGAATCAAGAGTGAGGGTGAGAAAGAAGGTTGATGGAGAAACAGATAAATAGAAAGATAAAGATGCTAGCTAGTGTGCGTTAGAGATAGGAGTCGAGTGGATCAGAAGGCTGGCTTATGTGTGTGGGTGTGAAGAGATAGAGAGAGGGTGCATGTGAGTCACATACAAACAGATATCAGAGAGAAATGAGATCCAGAGAGACGCAGTTTTGTGTCTACGAGAGAGAAAGATAGTTCACAACGAGAGTGATAGCTAGAGAGACATACGAGGGAACGCCAGATATCTCTAGGGAGAGAGGGTGTGTGTGAGCGACATACAAGAGAACAATGGAGAAATATGAGACCCTGGGAGACAGAGTTTGTGTTTGTGTGTGAGAAAGAGATATTGATGAGGAAGAGTCGTAGGTTCTCATATCTAATGAGCGAAAGACATCTCTGTATGAGGGGTGTGCGAGTGGCACACGTGGGAATAGTAGAGAGAAATGAGACCCCGGGAGACAAAGTTTTGTGTTTGTGTGAGAGAAAGAGATTCCACATGGAGAATCATAGTTAGAGACACATAGCAGGGAGCGGGATATACTTAGAGAGAGATAGAGTGATGAAGGTCGAGGGAGAGAGTACCATCAGTGTGTTACGAAGATAAAAGATCATTGTCGACATACAGGTAGCACGAGAGATACCTGAGAGACGATGAACGCGTATAGGTCCAGAGAGATAGTCCTATATAAGCATGAGTGATAGCTATATGAGACGAATATCTGGATTAAAGGGGATTCAAATATTTAAACTGGAGATCACGACATCAATAATATCATAATGCAAATTGGTGTATCAAACATGCATATTCATTTGAATTTGAGCACACGTGTAATGTTATATAGTTTATCAATATTGGTGATCCATAGATTCTTCAATTACAAACAATGCATGGTTTATATGCAATTAATGTCTAAACGGGGTTACACTATACGTTGCGTGTGTGAAACACATTATACATGTTTGAGAAGTAAAAAAACCCGCATGAAACATACATTAATTGGAGACAGTTAGCGAGGAATGCATACATTGGATTTCAACATAAAGTGGTTTCAAATATTTGAAAATCCAAATTGATGGATACAACCTTATGAATCTGAGGTCATGCCATTTGTAAACCATATTTATGTATAAATGGTGTTGTGCTTTTGAAAGTATATATAAAAAAATGATGTATATAGAATGTAATTCCAATTGAAAATGGATCCCGCCCGAAAAAAATAGAATACAAACGGGATTCGAATTGAGTTGGCATGGTAAACGTGCACTCTGCAAAATTTGAACGAAGCGGGGAAAGTCGCAGTAACCGCCCAGAACCAAAATCTGCGAGATGGAAATCACTGTTGCCTATCCCTGCCACGCAAAGCCTGTATGCTGGATTTCTATAGGTTTTGATTGGGGTAGGTTTGTAATTTCACCCAAACGTGACGTAACCGCCTCTCACCCGGATTCATACATGGTGGGCGCCAAAAACAAACTCTCGTCGGCAAATATTCGGTGTATGCGAGATTACCGTCCTATCCCCGACCGACTAGTGTTGCTGTGATGTAGTAGAAATTTGAAACGGGGGCTAAGTTTGTAAATTTCCTCGCATTTGAGACAAGCGCGCCCTGAATACATGGTTTCCCCTTCCTCTCTACCACCCTTTTCCCCATTCGTACTCCGTGGGCGCCAAAACACCCTCTCCACCCCACCCTCCTCCGTCCGTCGCCGTCCGCCACCCATCCACCGCCGTCCTCCTCAACCATGCCGGAGCTGATACCCCGACGCCGCCATCCATTACAAGAGATCGACCTCTCTCATCCATGGCTTTGGACCGGGATCCTTGCATCCCGTCCTCTCGCTTCATCCCCGCCGTCGTCCACCTTGCCGGCGCCGCTCCTACGACCGTCTCGTCCACCGCGCCCCGCCGCCACCGTCTACCCTCCTAGATTTGCTTCCACGCCGCTGACAGCCATCACTACCGCAGCACCGTCAAATTCTCAGCAAATGCCTACACGGCGCCGCACCAGAGGTGGTACTTTTTCGTATCTGCTCAACTTATTTATCGCAGCAAGAAAATAGATCACCACTGCTTTACTCTAATTTCTTGTCTTGGTTGCGAAGTTGCCTTTGTCCGGTTTGCACCTTCAGATCCGCCATGGCATGCTCAACACCATACTCGCCATGTTTATGGTTTTCCCCTTTTATATTCCACACTAGTTAAATCACAGTAGACTAAATTTCAAAATTGGGTCAGTCGATTTTTCAGAGCTCGCCGGAGTTTGCCGGTGCGATCGAAGGGGCTCGGGTGGTTGTGGGGCCTCGCCGAACAAAGAAAACTC
>NC_041388.1:93403265-93419247 GCF_002162155.2 Triticum dicoccoides
GTGGGGGTGGGGGTGGGGGTGGCGGAGGAACACAGGCGGTGGGGGCCGGTGGTCCGGCCAGCGGCCCGTGCGGTGTTTTGTATGGGAAGAATCAAAGACAAGGAAGAATAAGGGTTAGGAGACGTAGGATCTTCATCCAACCGCCTGAAATGTTCGAGAGACAGCTAGGAGTTGCATTCTTAATGCGCTCTGGTTCATCATGTGTGGGCACTGCACAACCAACATTTTATTATCCAAAATCTGCTTGCTCTTTGAGGGAGTCCTGGATTAGGGGGTGTCCGGATGGCCGGACTATACCTTCAGCCGGACTCCTGGACTATGAAGATACAAGATTGAAGACTCCGTCCCGTGTCCGGAAGGGACTTTCCTTGGCGTGGAAGGCAAGCTTGGCGATACGGATATGTAGATCTCCTACCATTGTAACCGACTTTGTGTAACCCTAACCCTCTCCGGTGTCTATATAAACCAGAGGGTTTTAGTCCGTAGGACAACATACACAACAACAATCATACCATAGGCTAGCTTCTAGGGTTTAGCCTCTCTGATCTCGTGGTAGATCTACTCTTGTACTACCCATATCATCAATATTAATCAAGCAGGACGTAGGGTTTTACCTCCATCGAGAAGGCCCGAACCTGGGTAAAACTTCGTGTCCCTTGCCTCCTGTTACCATCCGGCCTAGAGGCACAGTTCGGGACCCCCTACCCGAGATCCGCCGGTTTTGACACCGACATTGGTGCTTTCATTGAGAGTTCCTTTGTGTCGTCGCCATCAGGAAGGATGCCGCGCCCCGTCTTTAAAGATGGCACCGTTGCTAAGGGAGCTTTGGCTGTCAGCCAAACCCTCCGCCTAGGTGGTTTTCTTATGACCACTTGTTCGGCTTCTGCGCCGACGATGACCTCTCGAGCCATCGAAAACAATCTTCATGTCAGCTCGGAACTTGCCGAGCATTTAGATCCAATGGAGCTCTCCTCCATAAACGAGCTCTTGGATCGCTTCGCCGCCCTGGGAGTCACTACGGATTATGACCAGATTGGGCCTAAACCCGATCTGAGAGAGATTAACTCTCCCCAAGTCACCCATCACGTTGCCGTGGTAGAGGGACAGTGCGGCGACCCTTCATCTATCTTAAGGACTCGCTACGTCCGGATTCCCGATCCCTCCAAGCCGGATACCCGCGGAGGGGAGGATATCACTCAAGACCTGAACTTAGAGTCAGGCGACGGGCTGGATTCATTGGACAACATCCAGGAATCCAAATTTTCGAGTTCGGAAATTCCTCGGCCTCTGAGCCTCAGATGGGGTGAGGCTTCAGATTTAATTCCACCCACCCACCCCAACATAAGCGATCTATCCAAAAATCAGGCAAGAGACCGATGAAACAGCACATCATTACTAGGCCAGATTCCTCCTGGTTAAGAACATCCTAAGGGACTGCCGCGAGGAAGACACAATCTCAATCTTCTGCAATAATTGCATGGACAAGGGAATACTCAACACCATAAGTCACCGTGATATTACACACTTCACTGACTTGGCGTCCATTGTACGAAAGTACTGTGCGACGGAAAGCGCCTGGAAAACCGAAATCAAATTTTGGGACAATCCGGCCCTGAATACAAACCTAGTCTGAAATAAAAGGGTGCATCATCACCAGACACCCGGGTCAAGCACTAAAAAGCAAAAACCCTCTACAGGGCATGGAACCGTACTGGAAGGATGGCTCAATGGACCCTGTAAAATTCACAGTACAGAGGACGCCACACCAACTCACAGCCTCAGAGCATGTTGGATACTCCGGCAGGTGGCCAAAATTGGCGAGAATCTCCTAATTCCGGAGGCCACAGAAAGCCACCCCAGAGACACCAATATGGTATTAACAGTCTTCGAGACTTTCACATCAAATAATATGCGAAAAAGGACACTCCGCAGCCTTGCCGAAGTCTACCAAGTAGCAACAATAAACCCATGAAGTGACACAGCTATTACCTTTAACGCCAGTGATGAACCTAAATTCCGAACAGCCCGAGCACCAGCCGCATTGGTCCTCAGTCCAATAGTGGACAGCTTTCGTCTTACCAAGGTACTCATGGATGGTGGCAGGGGATTGAACCTCATTTATGAGGAAACCCTTCAAAAAATGGAAATAGACTGGAACCGCATTGAGCGAAGCAGCACAATCTTTAGAGGAATAATCCCCAGTCGGGAAGCGCGCTGTACAGGAAAAATCACACTAGATGTGGTGTTCGGCACGCCGGATAATTACAGGTCCGAAGAGGTCACGTTCCATGTGGCTCCGTTCAGCAACGGTTATCGCGCTCTGCTAGGGCGGGAAGCATTTACAATCTTCCAAGCAATACCCAATTACGGGTACATGAAGCTCAAGATGCCCGGTCCTAACGGGATCATCCTCTCGCTAGTGATCCGGACATAGCACTCCGCGCTGAAACAAGACAGCCGCACTGGCCCTCGAGGCACTATCCAAAGCCCTAGCGGCTGAGGAACTGACTGCGCTGCGCTCTACGGTGAATAGGGACGATGTGGTACTCGACAAAAGATCCAAGTCCACCTCCTTTAAACCAGCGGACGAAATAGTCAAATTCCAAGTCCATCCAATGGACCCCAATAAAACAGCTTCCATCGACGCACAGTTAAACCCTGATGTAGACGCCGCACTGCGAGATTTCCTACGAGAGAACTGGGACATTTTCGCCTGGCACCCTTCAGACATGCCAGGAATCCCACGCAGGCTGGCCGAGCATAGCTTAAATATCCAAACAGGATTCAAACCTGTCAAACAGGCTCTTCGGCGTTTTTCCAAACCTAAGAGACAGGCCATGGGAGAGGAGCTAGCAAAGCTATTGGAGGCCGGATTCATCAGAGATATAAAACATCCGGACTGGCTAGCAAACCTGGTGATGGTACCAAAGAAGGACAAATCCTGGCGCCTGTGTGTTGATTTTAAAGACCTTAACAAGGCTTGCCCAAAGGATCCCTTTCCCCTCCCCCGCAGCGATCAAATTCTCGACGCTACCGCAGGACACGATTCGTTGTGTTTCCTTGAAGCATATTCCGGCTACCATCAAATCAAGATGGCAAAACCAGACCAAGCCGCAACGGCATTTATCACACCATACGGCCCATTCTGCTTCAACAAAATGCCCTTCGGGCTCAAAAACGCCGGCACAACATATCAGCGCATGATTCAGACATGTCTAGCAAGCCAGATCGGTAAAACAGTGGAGGCATATGTAGATGATGTGGTCGTCAAAACAAGACATGTTGAATCTCTAGTAGACGACTTGAGGCTCACATTTGATAACCTCCGAACATACGACATCAAGCTCAACCCGGAAAAATGCGTTTTTGGTGTTCCAGCCGGAAAGCTCTTGGGCTTCATTGTATCCGGTAGAGGAATTGAAGCAAATCCAGCCAAGATCTGAGCTCTGTTGCAACTGGATATCCCAAAGGACCTCACACAAATACAAAAGTTAACCGGATGCGTGGCGGCTCTAAGCCGCTTTATCTCCCGCTTGGGAGAAAAGGCCCTACCCCTTTACCGCCTCCTTCGGCGCACCGAACACTTCAAATGGACGGATGCAGCCACGGCCGGACTCGACGAAATAAAAGCCATACTGGCAACAAACCTAGTCCTGGCCGCGCCAAACATTGGCGAACCAACGCTATTATACATTGCAGCAACACATCAGGTTGTAAGCGCAGTGCTCATCGTCGAACGAGAAGCGGACGGACACAAATTCCCCCTTCAAAATCTGGTCTATTATGTGTCCACTGTCCTCACTCCCTGCAAATCACGGTACCCGCATTATCAAAAGATTGCATACGCGGTATTCATGGCATCCCGGAAGCTACGACACTACTTTCAAGAGTGTTCAATAACAGTAGCCTCGGAAGTACCACTTAACGATATTATAAACAACCGTGACGCAACAGGCCGGATTGCAAAATGGGCCATTGAGCTCCTCCCGTTCGACATAACTTATAAGCCACGGTGAGCCATCAGGTCGCAAGTCTTGGCCGACTTCGTCGCAGAATGGACGGAGGCCGAACTCCCTAAAGAGTACGGCACATATTCAAATTGGATCATGCATTTCGACGGCTCCGAGATATTGGACGGACTGGGGGCCAGCGTCGTTTTGACGTCCCCCATAGGAGACACAGTTCAATATGTACTCCAGATTATGTACACGGACTCCAATAATGCAGCCGAATATGAGGCCCTTTTACATGGTCTCTGGATGGCAGTATCCATGGGCATCCAACGCCTAGAGGTGCCCGGGGACTCGAACCTCGCAATATCCCAAATAAATGGAGACTTCAATGCCAAGGATCCAAAAATGGCGGCTTACCGCAACGCCGTCCTAAAAATGTCAGCTCGGTTCGAGGGGCTTGAATTTCACCATATAGCCCGGGAAAATAATCAGGTGGCAGATGTCCTGGCACGCATCAGCGCAAAACGCGATATAGTCCCCCCCCCCAACATCTTCTTGGAAAGGCTGTTCAAGCCATCCGTAGTATGGGAAGGGGAGCCGAACAATAACAGCCCGGACCCAACCGCACTGCCCGACACCGAACATCCTGACACAATCGGAGGCTCTGTCAATGAAATAACACCTTCAACCCACGTAATAATGGCCGTCATCGCCCCGTGGATAGAACCATTCCTCGCCTACCTTATTAGGAAGGAACTCCCCGCGGACCAAAATGAGGCACGCTGCATAGTGCGGCGATCCAAAGCCTACAGAGTCCACGAGGGAGAGCTTTATAAGAAAAGCACTACCGGAGTCCTTCAAAGGTGCATCTTCGAAGAGGAGGGGTGGAACCTCCTGGCTAAAATTCATGCCAGACTCGGCGGTCATCACGCTGCAGCTCGGTCCCTTGTAAGCAAGGCCTTCCGTACGGGCTTTTATTGGTCGACGGCCCGGGCAGACGCTCAGGACTTAGTCCAGCGATGCACCGGTTGCCAGCTCTTTGCAAACCAAAGCCATATGCCACCCACCGCCCTCCAAACTATCCCCATTACTTGGCCCTTCACAGTCTGGGGGCTTGACATGGTTGGACCCCTTAAAGGCAGAACCCACAAGCAAAAATACTTATTGGTCATGGTGGATAAGTTCACCAAATGGATAGAAGCCAAGCCTGTTAAGACGGTCGAATCCGGACCGGTGATAGACTTTATATCCGGGGTTGTACACCGTTACGGCGTCCCCCACGGCATCATCACTGATAACGACACGAACTTCACGGCCGACGAGGTAAAACTCTGGTGCAAAAACATGGGCATCAAGATCGATTATGCTTCCGTCTATCACCCACAAACTAACGGCCAGGTCGAACGTGCAAATGGTCTTATCATGAGCGGCATCAAACCCAGATTATTGCGGTCCCTTAAGGAATCTAACATGCACTGGGTAGAGGAGCTCGACTCTGTACTCTGGGGGCTGCGGACCACGCCGAATCGCACCATCGGATACACACCATTCTTTATGGTGTACGGCACAGAGGCAGTTTTGCCTTGCAACATAATTCATGACTCACCTCGAGTGCGCATGTACGAAGAAAGAGAAGCCGAGCTCGATCGGCAGGACAGCTTGGACGCATTGGAGGAGGAGCGTGACGTGGCAAAAGCCCGTTCCGCATTCTATCAACAGCAGGCTCGAAGATACCAAAGCAGAGAAGTACGGGCCAAAAATTACAACATTGGCGAATTAGTTCTATGACTACCGAACAAGAAAAAGGACAAACTCAAGCCCATGTGGGAAGGTCCCTTCATAATTGACCAAGTCCTGACTGGTGGAGCGTACCGCCTGCGGGATGCATCGGACAACTGACTCGATCCTAACCCATGGAACGCAGCCCGTCTCCGAAGATTCTACGCCTAGCGCCGGACTCTATGTTCGTCTCCTTCCTCTGTCCATTTTTTATATATGTTCTGTCTTACATTTCTCTTCTTCTCTCTCTCTTATAGCCTTTAAAGGCTCATAAAGTGATGCGCTATCCGCGCTCATTAAACCTGGGGGCTTCTTTAAACAGAAGTTTATTCATACGGGCTTCATGCCCAACACATGTGTTACACTTCCGCATGTACCTTTTATTCACCATTATATGCATCGATATGACTTAAGTTTTGGCCAAGCTGGGTTGCCTGGCTCCTGTGCTTACCCCTATGTTCCTGATTGTTCGGCTAGGTGGTAAAGGGAGCACCTCTGCGATTGTTACTGCCGGGTCAGCCGGACGTGTACCTCAGACTGGGTGAAGCCGAAATCTAGCGTTCTTAAGGGAATATTTGGTCGGTGAACTAAAGATGATCTTTTTTTTTTTTTATCTATACGCCCCCAGATGTTTTTCCTGCATTTCTTTTCGCAGCATGGACATGCACCTTAGGGCATGCCTCCCAGGGAAAGGAACCCCTAACGGAACTATTCTCCCTGGAAGATGTTTCTTACTAACCATGTAATATAACATAACTAGTCGGGCACTTGTTTGTTCACGCACTAATGACCCCTACGCCTGGTCTCGATGCATTCCCCGGTTCCTATATAACCGCATGGGAATTCGGACACACTCCGGACCGTCAGGTCCCGAGGCTGAAGCGAAAAGGTCGGCCATGACAAATGATCTACAATCCGGCTAGAAGGCATTATAAATGTCAATTAAATTACATAGTCATTTTGACTGATTATATTCCTCTTCAATACCATCTAACATGCTGTCTAATTTACAGTCCTGCTGGGAATACTTTGCGGCCAACTCTACTTGGCCGTATACTAAGCTTACAGGGATCTCCTTCCCATCGGGCCCTACAGGACTGACCTCGGCCATGTGGTTGGGGTCAGCCTTTGCATACCGCGTCTTCACCATGGCCCAGGCCTCCCTAGCGCCTTGACGGCAGGCCGATATCTTCCACAATCGGAAGCGCCGCCGTGCTCCCTTTTAGCTTCTCCGCAAGCTCTCCAAGACCTTCGAGCATGGAGACGGATGGCCACAGGGCCTAGGCGACGCCCTGCATCACCTGCCGAATTCGATCGAGAAGTTGCGAGAGCTCGGGAAGAAGGTCACCCGTAGAACCGGGCATCTCCTCTGCAGGACGACCTGTTAGCACACCTACAGACATTGCTCTGTTAGTCGACTTCCCCACCGAACTTTCTTTCAAAGGTTCGTCAAGCACTTACTAAATATGTCGCGCCGAAGCCGCTGATTCTCCTTCATGGAGTCTGACAGCTGGGCACGAACATCTTTCAACTCGACGCCCAGCTTGGTGTTGGCATCTTGGAGATTGTTCTTCTCCCGCCTCACCTTTGTCAGCACCTTCTCACAAGCCTTTAGCTGGCGTAGGAGGTGTTGCCTTTCCGGATTCAATCCGGCGCCATCTGCAATTTCATTTGTCAGATTCGCACCCATGCCGTGCTTCACAAAATACTTATCTTTCGAAGTGTATATTACCAGAGGGGGTCTCCTTGGGCTCCCTTGTCGCGGCTAGTGCGGCCTCAAGTTGGGCTTTGCACTCTTCCAGCTCCTTGGACAGTAGGGAATTCTTTTCTGTAAGAACCTGCATAACAAATGATCCTTAAATCAGTTATTCTAACTGTTTCAAGTCTCGGGGGCTACTGGTATATATATATAATTACCAAAAATTTCTTACCCGTATGTCTTTTACATATTGCTCCGTGGCTCTGTCTAGACCATTTTGAGCGGCACGGAGGTACGCATCTCCCGAGTTGAAGGCATCTAATGCCCCTTGGGAGAAACAAGCGTCGCGAAGAATTGTCCGTAGACGCCTGTGGTTCATGGCACTCTCCACCTCAGAGTTGGTGGCAGACAACCCGTCCACATCCTTCGTCGGAGGAGCGTCTGGCGCACGCCTTGTGTTCGCCTCCGCCTCCAGACCAGGCTTTGGAGCCTGGCTAGTGGAGGCGCGATTGGCAGCCTCTCCGGATATAGTCCGGCGAGGTCTCTTTGTCCTGAAGAGAGCATGAGTGTCAATGTGCCTCAAAGGTATAACACCTAGGATAAGGGTGCGCTCCATACCTTTGCGCTAACGCCTCGGTCCGGACTGCACTTCTTTTCTGCCCACGGGGCCCTGCGGCCCCTCGTTGGCTTGTCGTCGCAGGTTCGGCCTTCCGCCTTAAAAACCTCCCCTGCAAAGTTCGGTTGTAATCAGGAAACTGAAAACACGAGAGGGCAGACACCTATTCGGGGTACTGGGACTTCGATCTCAGTTACCTAGGAGGCCGAGATTAGCCCTGGATAATCGGCCGTAATGGCCACCAAGGCATTGTCCTTGCTCAATTGATGGAACACTCCATCAATCAGCTCCACAGATATGTCCGGATCCTCTTGAGAGGCTGGGTCAAGGGACCGTCCTGGGTCCTCGGGTTGTGGAGGAGGGCTGCTTATTTCCTTAACAGCCCAGCGCAGTTCCTGCGTTGAAGTCGCCAGACTGAATATTTCACAATGGGAATACAAAACAGATGGGCAAGTAAATACGACCGCTTACCCAGCTTGGGGGATTGTGCATAGAGAATCCACCCTGTGGGTTGACGCAGAGAAATTCCTCCTCTTCTCCCTTATACAAAGTGGACAAGATCTTTAGTAGAGCGGCAGCTGAATCCGGCCCCTTACGGCCGTAGCAGGTGGCGTCGTCCTCCCCGTTGAAGTCCCACATGGGGTGGCTTCTATACTGAAGCGGTTGCACCCCCCACATAATGCATTCGGCCATAACCCCGATCATGGTTAGTCCGGAATGGGCTAACAATCTTATTCGGCCCATCAGGTAAATGATGTCCCTGTCACTTTCCCTCTGAGGGCTCCGTGGACGCCAGCTTAGGCGCTTCTTTAAGGGAGCACTGTTGAATTCAAGGAGGCCGATCCGTACAGGATCCGGCAGCGAGACGTCTTCTATATAAAACCATTCCGAGGGCCAGTCTTCGGACGCCTTCTTTCGGGTTCCGGACAGATATCCGGTCCCGGTGATGCGCCACACTTCGGCTCCGCCCACTTGATACGTTGACCCCTCCTTAGAGCGGGGCACAAGGCAGAATAACCTTTTCCATAGCCTGAAATGAGCCTCGATACCCAAAAACCAGCTCATAGAGGGCTATGAAGCCTGCGATATGCAATACGGAGGCAGGCGTGAGATTGTGTAGCTGGAGGCCATAGAACTCCAGGAGCCCCCGGAGAAATGGATGAATTGGAAATCCGAGCCCCCTTATTAAATAAGGGACGAGGCACACCCGCTCTCCTTTGGAGGGATTAGGGGCACTCTCCGCTTGCTCTCCGTCATTATAGATGGCAAGGCCGGCTCGAACCGGGACCATATAGGCCGGGGGGAGAAATCCCTTGGTCTAGAGCGTCACTAGCTCGCTATGCGGGATGGAGCATCTCTCCCAATATCCAAGCTGAGGGCTGGAAGGGCGAGAGGAGGAGTCGCGACGGATGGCCATGGTGGAATGGACCTTTGTCGGATGCGCTCTGATGAATACTCGTGAAGGGGGGAAGATGTGGTTTGGATCTAAATCCTCGTCCCCTTAAATAGGTCAGCTCATTTACGCGGCTAGGGGTGTGAATGTAAAAACACTCAGACTTTTCATATTCGTTTGACACGTGGGAAGTGGCCATTATTGGGCGTAGAATCCAAGGAGCGTAACATCTACAAGAAATCGGACTTTATTCAATAGGTACATGAAATTTGGAGGAGAACCCGCCTTGCAATGCCGAAGACAATCTGCGCGCCGGACTCATCGTCATTGAAGCCTGGTTCGGGGGCTACTGAGGGATTCCTATATTAGGGGGTGTCCAGATGGCCGGACTATACCTTCAGCCGGACTCCTGGACTATGAAGATACAAGATTGAAGACTCTGTCCCGTGTCCGGAAGGGACTTTCCTTGGCGTGGAAGGCAAGCTTGGCGATACGGATATGTAGATCTCCTACCATTGTAACCGACTTTGTCTAACCCTAACCCTCTCCGGTGTCTATATAAACTGGAGGGTTTTAGTCCGTAGGACAACATACACAACAACAATCATACCATAGGCTAGCTTCTAGGGTTTAGCCTCTCCGATCTCGTGGTAGATCTACTCTTGTACTACCTATATCATCAATATTAATCAAGCAGGACGTAGGGTTTTACCTTCATTGAGAGGGTCCGAACCTAGGTAAAACTTCGTGTCCCTTGCCTCCTGTTACCATCCGGCCTAGACGCACAGTTCGGGACCCCCTACCCGAGATCCGCCGGTTTTGCCACCGACACTCTTCTTTACCATGTTCCTCTTCCGTTCTTCTTTAATATGTACTCTCTCCATTCCTAAATGCAAGTCTTTGTATAGATTCCACCATGGACTACATATGGAGCAAAATGAGTGAATCTACACTCTAAAATGTACCTGGATACATCTGTATGTGATCCATAGTGGAAATCTCTACCAAGACTTATACTTTGGAACGGAGGGAGTATGATAGTAGTACAGTATGTCCCTTGTACTGAAGATGAGCAGGGACATTTGCAGTGTAGAGGTCTATATGGTCGGTTGTGATGGACACTTTGAGCCTCTTTGATTCGTAGGATCTTGTAAACATAGGAATAGGATTTGTAGTGGCCTGCCCACTTGAATCTTATAAGAATAGCAAGGAAATGCGGGGAGTTGTGTCGCCTTTGAGAGTTACATTGATATTAACAGTACCGCACCTTCACTTGAAGAGAGCTGGTATCCGAAGCCTTTCTAGCCGTACCAGCAATACTAGCACATATAGTCCAGCAAGTTCCACTTTGCTGATTTTACTCGGATGCTTAAGGTTTTCCCGTTATATCTACACTATGATCTGTGTAGCTGCTTTGTGTCGCACTAGCAGCAGTCCACTCTTGAAGCTAAACACTACAATGACTTACAAAATTGGCACCAAGGCATTGAGTGCCATTCTGGATGCAATGAAACTCATACGCTCCCCACCTGTTGATTCTTGTTCAGAATATCATCCTAATGACTATTCTAACCTCGAGGAGTCAAAGGCAGATGGCATGTCTTATTCATCCATCAAGGTGCATGTTCTAATTTAGCAATGTTTTATTGATTGCGGGTATCTTGCATATGTTGTCTTGCATTTCTTCTACTTTGTTGCACCGCCATCTGCTTAGTTTACTCATCATATATGTCGAGATGCCATGCCCATCCATTATCAATACATATTCCATCTGTCATCATACCATGTTTTTTCACTCAAATGATGTTCTTGTGCATCGGACATCAAAAAGGAAGAGGGTGATTGCCGAACCTGAAGGAGCACCAGCAAAGTCCTTGAAAAACGTGGTGGTGCCGGAGAAATCAGACAGCACCCCACTTATATTGGTTGTACAACCAGTGACACAAAACGTAGGACCGACTCCAGCAGACTGTACCCATACTTCACTGGCCACACCACTAGCCCCACCACACAGGACCTGCACTCCAGCAAAAGGTATACCGATTTCATTTGCCATAGCACCAACTGTACCACAGAAAAATCCCACTCCAGCAAAAAGTACAGCAAGTCCACCGGCCGAAGACCTATCCCAACTACAGAGATGGCAAATTCCTATAGATTGGAACCCCATTCCATTTATTCCCAGTTTAAAAGACAATGCTTTCAATGTTGTTAGGGACTACGTGCATATAGTCCCATCATGGGAAGATTATTGTGAAGACAAACACCATTTTCACATCTTCCTGTCCAACTTACATGTAAGTGCTATTATTCATGGCTATTATTTTCCTGTTTTCTGCTGATTGAACACATCAATGATTTACATTACATTGTTGTAACTAGGCGAGGGTCAATCTGGATAGTCATGACGAGCAAAGCTTGCTTGTGCTTTTCAAGGAAGCATTGCAGCAGTATCAGTGTTACCTGAGGAAATCACACTTTGATGGCAAGTCTATAAACGAATTTCCGATGAAGTCTCATGTGCTAAATTTAGAAGACATTGAATGGAAAAACCTTGTTATGCACTGGTCTCGTTCCCAGGATGAGGTACTATCTATGAAATCACAAGACAATTTGAACTTCTACTTTTCCGCATGTGCCTTACGGATCTTTTTTGCAGGAAATCTGCTCGAAGAAGAATTCCGGTTTGACAAGAACGACAGGATATCGCAAATATGCTGCCCGCTACTTTGCTCTTGTTAGTACCTGGTGTCCTGTATCACTGTACTTGCATACATACCTGGTTCATTATGTGACAGCAGTATGCATGATAGCTTTCTTATCAATTGTTCGCTCCAAATTATCTGATCTGTATGAATGGTTACATTAGTGTAGAATATATCCAATGCCAATGTTTTTTTAGCTCTGCATTGTTATTGTAAGTACATGCTGTCCTTTATCAGTGTACTTATAATGACAGGTAGTTGTTAATGTACCATCACTCTGCAGCTTATTTTCCTTTGCCCTCCATTTTCTACACATCAGATCTATATTTACTCTTACCATAAGGTTGGTACTGAAGAAGTTTAGCTGTGCATTGCTCTTGGTTGTACCTTTTTCCTGTATCACTGCACTTACATTTATAGCTACTTGGTTATGTAGCATCACTCTTCCTCTTATCTTAAATATTCTCCATTTTTTCATATATTATCACATCTATATTTACTCTTAACAAAATGTAGAATAAAGGCAATGCTTTTGAAGAAGATTATGTGGTAAACTTCTTTATAGAGCCTTTATAGAGCCTGTCTTCACCATGGACAAGGTCTTTATAGAGCCTGTCTTCACCAATAATGTAAGTTTGTCCATCTCAAGCCTTCAAACTTTGTTGTATATATTTGGTTAGGCATGACTACAACAGCTGTTTATTTTTGGTGTTTGCATCAAATTGCTTGTTTAAAGTTTATTATATGTAGTTCATAAACAAAAGTTCATCCTTTCTCAATTTAAGTTTTCAGTTGTACAACCAAGTTCCTTCTTCATACCATGTAAATTAAACTATACAGAGCAAGTGATCTTCTTTTGCACTGCATGTATGCTTCTGTTCTTCATCTGTAATCCAGTGGTGTGGTGAACCTACCCACTACAGCACAATGTCATATTCTGCAATGTCTTAACTATAAAAAATGTCATATCATTCTACTATTATTTAAACCGTCTCTTTATTTGCCAATCTGAAATGGTATAAATTGACAGCACACTAACCATTGATACTTATGAGTTCTTGATCTGTAATCCAGTGGTGTCGTGAAGCTGCCAACTCCTTCACAATATCATTTCCTGTCATGTCTTGACCTAAACAATACCATATTGTGTTAATGCAAATTTAAACTGTGTTACTTTATTCGTCACTAAGAAATGTGATGAATTGTCAGCATTGATACTTTTATGTGCAAAACATGTCATTTGTCTGCTTGTTTATCTTTCAGAGTGAGGAAGATATAAGTGTTGAACAAGCGCAGTCTCATCATCTTGCTCAGCTGCTTGCGCTGCAGCTCCCTAGCAGGGCTAACCTTTCTTGAACTCTATTGAAGTGCTGTCGGTTTTGTATATTATTTTGTCGGCGTGTTTATTTGCACTGGTGGCGATCTTTGATGCCCAGTGTATGTAATCTGCTGTCTGCTTGTGCTTTATTATCATAGTGGCGAACTTTGATGCCCAGTGGATGTAATATGCGGTAATTTCTTTATTGTATAGTATAGGTTTTTTCTTATTCACGATGCTGCAGTTATTTTATTGTATATATATCATGTCTTCACAGTAACCAGCCAAACCGTAAAATTACGGTACATAATCGGGCCGTCATGCAATCATGATGTAGGTTGGGCCTGAAACGTGTCGATCAGCTCATGGGCCGGCAGCAGCCCGAAATGAACCCCGGCCCATGATTGTGCGAATAAAATCACGGGCTTTTAACAGGCTGAAAAATTGTCTCGGTCCTTGTTTGGCCCAATTAGATATCGGTTGCGAGCAGGCTGGATGCAAACCGGGCCGTAGTTAGGCCCAACTATATGACGGGCTTTTAATAGGCTGAAATTAATATAGGGCCGAAATGTTAAATGGGTAACAGGCCAAAACTAATATCAGGCCGAATTACTAAGTGGGCCTTTAGCAAGTGGGCCCAAAAGCATAGTGTCCAGTTGACGGGTCGAATCTGATATGGGCCATAATTAGGCCCAAAACCTCTTAAAGGGTCGGACCTGATCTGGGCCGTAATTTGGCCCAGAATGTGGTAGGCTTTTAACGGGCCGGATCTCATATGGGCCACTATTAGGCCCGGAGCGTGGTAGGCTATTAATAGACCGTATCAAATATGGGCCGACATTTGGCCCAAAACATGGCAGCCAGTTAACGGGCCGGCCTACTAAGGTCCTCAAAATCTTGTGGGCCTACAGCTGGGCCGCCCCATTAATGTCGGCGAAATCTCGTGGGCCTTTAGCTGCGTCGGCCCATTATGATCCGCAAGAATTTTGTGGGCCTTTACCTGGGCCGGCCTATTATGGCACACAAAAATCTTGTGGGCCTTTACCTGGGCCGGCCCATTATGGCCCGCGAAATCTTGTGGGCCTTTAGCTGGGCCAGCCCATTATGGTCCGCAAAATCTTGTAAGCCTTTAGATGGGCTGGCCCATTATGGTCCGCAAAATCTTATGGGCCTTTAGTTGGGCCTGCCCATTTAAACTTGTTGGGTCGTGCCACATGTCGACGTATCATAGGCGCCTTCTGTCCAGTGAGTGGATGACATCTGTCCCGATGATGAGCCGACACGTGTTTCCTCTAGCCAATGATGATTTTACATGTGGAAAATCCACATTGGTCGGGGCTATTAACGGGTTATCGGATCCAAAACCCGAATCGATAGCTTAACGGCGTTCCATTACGGTGGATGCCATGTGTCGGTCACCCTTGACGAAAGCACTTCTATGACGCGCGATTTATCATCATGGAAGTGGACACTTCTGTGATGATAATTTTGGTAATGTCATGGAACACTTCTACGACAGCACAGGTATGACTATCTTGATTCTGTCATAAATTTGTCATGGATGTACATGCATGACAAAAAAGCGACCTACTGTGACAAACACGTATCATCACGGAAGTGTATTTTTTTGTAGTGTAGCATTCACACTTCATAAATTATTTCTTTTATCATTTACCTACTCAAGGACGAGCAGGAATCAAGCTTGGGCATGTTGATACGTCTCTAACGTATCTATAATTTATGAAGTATCCATGCTACTATATTATCTATCTTGGACGTTTTATATGCATTTATATGCTAGTTTATATGATTTTTGGGACTAACCTATTAACCTAGAGCCCAGTGTCGGTTTCTATTTTTTCCTTGTTTTTATGTTTCGCAAAAAAGGAATATCAAACAGAGTCCAAATGATCTGAAAATTTACAGTGATTTTTTATGGACCAGAAGAAGCCCCCGAAGCAAAAGAGTTGGGACAAAAGACTCCTGAGCCAACCACAAGGGTGGAGGGCGCGCCCTACCCCCCATGGAGGGTGCTCCACCCTTGTCGTTGACTCGTGGACCCCTTGACGTGAAATCGACGCCAAAAATTCCTATAAATACAGAAACCTCTGAAAAGAAACCTAGATTGGGAGTTCCGCCGCTGCAAGCCTCTGTAGCCACGAAAAATCAATCTAGGCCCTCTCTGGCACCCTGCCGGAGGGGGCCATCATCACCGCAGGCCATGGAGGAGGATCCTGAGGGGCCATCGTTGCCATGGAGGCCAAGGACCAGACGGAGAATGATACGTCTCCAACTTATCTACTTTTCCTAATGCTTTTCCTCTTGTTTTGGACTCTAATTTGCATGATTTGAATGAAACTAACCCCGGACTGACGTTGTTTTCAGCAGAACTACCATGGTGTTGTTTTTTTGCAGAAATAAAAGTTCTCTGAATGGAACAGAACTTTGCGAGGATTTTTTATACAATAAAAGAGAATTTCTGGAGCCAAGAACCACCGGAGGGGGGCACCTGGGTGGGC
>NC_041388.1:93419725-93459374 GCF_002162155.2 Triticum dicoccoides
CATGCACGCTCAGGCGGGTTGTCTCCACCTGGTGGCCATGCAGACCCTGAAACCGATGCTATAAAATCACATATTTCCAGAAAAATCAGGGAGAAAGAATTATTGTGTTCCACGAGACGAAGCCGCCATCACCTCTTGTTCTTCATGGGAGGCCGGATCTGGAGTCCGTTTGGGGCTCCAGAGAGGGGGATCTTCGATCTTCATCATCACCAACCTTTCTCCATCGCCAATTCCATGATGCTCCCCATCGGGAGTGAGCAATTCCTTTGTAGGCTCGCTGGTCGGTGAGGAGTTGGATGACATTCACCATGTAATCTAGTTAGTTTTGTTAGGGCTTGATCCCTAGTATCCACTATGTTCTGAGATTGATGTTGCTATCACTTTGCCATGCTTAATGCTTGTCACTTTGGGCTCAAGTGCCATGATTTCAGATCTAAACCGTTTATGTTATCACCATTATATCCATGTTCTAGATCCGATCTTGCAAGTTATAGTCCCTACTACGTGTTATGATCCGGCAACCCTGGATTGTCAATAGTCGGGACCACTCCCGGTGATGATCGTAGTTTGAGGAGTTCATGTATTCACCGTGTGTTAATGATTTGTTCCAGTTCTCTATTAAAAGGAGGCCTTAATATCCCTTAGTTTCCAATTGGACCCTGCTGCCACGGGAGGGTAGGACAAAAGATGTCATGCAAGTTCTTTCCATAAGCACGTATGACTATTTACGGAATACATGCCTACATTATATTTATGAACTGGGGCTAGTGTCGTAGCGCTCTAGGTTATGGCTGTCACATAATGAATATCATCCAACAAATCGCTGATCCAATGCCTACGAATTTCTCTTATATTGTTCTTGCTAAGTTACTACTGCTATCGTTACTATTCCACTTGCCACAAAATTACTGCTATCATTGTTACCGTTACTATTGCTGCTCCTACTATTATCAAAACTATCATACTACTTTGCTATTGATCACTTTGCTGCAGATAATTAATCTCTAGGTGTGGTTGAATTGACAACTCAGCAGCTAATACTTGCAAATATTCTTTGGCTCCCCTTGTGTCGAATCTATAAATTTGGGTTGAATACTCTACCCTCAAAAACTATTGCGATCCCCTATACTTGTGGGTTATTAAGACCTTTTTCTGGCTCTGTTGCTGGGGAGCGTAGCTATATTTGTTGAGTCACTTGGGATTATTATCAATTTATCACTATGAAGAATCTGAAGGATGCTCGGACCAAGATATTTCCCTCTAAGACGAGCGGAGGTAAGGAACTGCCATCTAGCTCTGCTTTGGATTCACCTTCTATTATAAGTAAACTTGCAACACCACCACATGCTATTAATCCTGATATGTCGCACTTTGTTGATGATGCTACTTCTACTATGAATGATACTTATGATGATGTTACTACCTTGCTTGATGATGATGTGCCCTTAGGTGAATTTCTTGATGAACAAATTGCTAGAGTAAGACATCATGATGTTGTTGAAACTGATGATGAGCTTGAAACTGAAAATCTTGAAACACCTATTAGAACTAGCCCTCCCAGAAATGAACTGCCTAAGGTACCGGAAGGTTATGTTATGAATGAGGAGACAACTAGAGACATTCTTGCTTGTAAGGATAGAGTTGATCTAGAGAAATTATTATGCAAGTATAAAGAAAATTCCTTGAATACTAGAATGCAATATGATCCTAAGTTTGCTACTTCACCTATCTTTATTGATGATAAGGATTATGAATTCTCTGTTGACCCAGAGTTAATTACTTTGGTTGAATCTGATCCTTTCCATGGTTATGAAATTGAAACTATTATGGCACATCTTACTAAGTTGAATGACATAGCCACCCTTTTTCTCATGATGAGAAAATTCATTATTATTATATCCTAAAATTATTTCTGTTCTCATTAAAGGGTGATGTTAAGGCTTGGTACAATACTCTTGCTCCTGGTTGTGTGCGTAGTCCCCAGGATATGATTTATTACTTCTCTGAAAAATATTTCCCTGCTCATAACAAACAAGCTGCCTTGCTGGAAATATTTAACTTTGCGCAAATTGAAGAAGAGAGTCTCCCACAAGCTTGGGGGAGGCTTTGCCAATTGCTTAATGCCTTGCCTGATCATCCTCTTAAGTAAAATGAAATACTTGATATCTTCTATAATGGACTAACCGATGCTTCTAGGGATTTCCTAGATAGTTGTGCTGGTTGTGTTTTCAGGGAACGAACTATTGGGCAAGCTGAAGAATTATTGAATAACATATTGAAAAATTATGATGATTGGACTCTTCTTGAACCACCGCCTAGACCCACTCCGAAGAAGAGGCGTATCTTATATCTCAGTCCCAAAGATATGCAAGAGGCAAATAAATATATGAAGGAAAAAGGTATTAAAGCCGAGGATGTCAAAATTTTACCTCCTATTGAAGAATTACATGGGCTTGATACACCGCCACCTCCTAAGGTGGTAGAGATGCCCGAGGATGACAACACATCGATTATCCTTGGTAGACCCTTTTTGAATACTGCAGGGGCTGTTATTGATTGCAATAAAAGCAAGATCACTTTTCATATCAATGGTAATGAGCATATGGTGCACTCTCCGAAGAAACAATTCCAAGTGAATGGTATTAATGTTATTGAAAAATCTCCGACAATCAGTATTGGCAGTTTTCAACTACCTCTACCTACTGTCAAAAATAAATATGAAATGCTTATAGTTGGGAACATTCATATCCCCGTTGAGGTAATTTAGTGATTTACGAAAGTTCTTTGGTTTCATGCTAATCGAGAGTGGTTGTTAATAAGACCTGATCAACCTTATTAATGGATCATTTTTTAGAGGTGTGAAGTTGATGAATTTAGTGAGCACTACTTTCTGCCCCTACCTTTTATTTTCTGTTTTTATTAGTTAAATAAAATAAAATGCCATTTTTTGTCTCTTTTCTGAATTTTCCATGCAATAAAAAATGACCCAAAAATAAAAAGTTGTTAGAATGCCCTGAAAATTTAATATGATTTTTTATGAATATTTGGTGCAAATAACATCAGAGGGAGGTGCACCAGGTGGGCACAACCCACCTGGGCACGCCAGGACCCCTAGGCGCGCCCTGGTGGGTTGTGGTCCCCACGTGGGCCCCCTCACTTATCTCTTCATACCACATCATCACCTACCTCCTGGAAAAATCACCATTGCTCTCTCTCTCTCTCTCGTCTTCTTGCTCTCAAACCTGCGGATTTCGATCTCTTTGCTCGAAGCTCCGTTTCCGAAACTGTTTCGGGGGATTGTTGGTTAGTATGTGACTCCTCCGTTTATCCAATTATTTTTTGTTTTAGTGGTTTATATTTTGAATAATTAGCTACTCTTGGTGCCGCTGTAGATGAGCTTGCATGTTGGATTCTTAGATTTATAAGTAGTTTGAATGCTTTCTATGGCCTCTATGTATCCCTATGAGTAGTTGCCATCAATCTTGTAAAGTTTTGTTGAGAACATTTTGTGGACTAAAAATTTCAGAATTTTGTTCATAGGAAAAAGATGAATATCTTTAGGAAGTTTGCTTCCAAGAAGAGCTCCAAGGGAGTTATCGGGGAGTCGTCTAACAGTGATCTTCATACCCGGAGATTGGCGGAAGTACGGTCGTGCGAATGGCCGCATACCCCGTTCTTTGAAGGGGCTGGAATCCTTCAAGAGTTTGCACAATATGCTGCTAATCCTGGCTTCACCGACTTCATCGCAGCTGAATGTGAACAGTATCATCTCCTCACAAACACCTTTGTGCAAAATTTTAATTTCCTTCCTAGGAACAATCCTCCTAAGGTGCAGTTTAATTTATACACTGAAGCCTGATACGTCTCCAACATATATATAATTTTTGATTGTTCCATGTTGTTATATTATCGATCTTGGATGTTTTATAATCATTTTATGTAATTTTTTGGTACTAACCTATTGACATAGTTCCAAGTGCCAGTTGCTGTTTTTTGCATGTTTTTTACATCGCAGATAATCAAACCAAATGGAGTCCAAACGCAGCGAAACTTTTTGTGGCATTTTTTGGACCAGAAGACAACCAATGGGCCGAAGAAGCGCCTGGGGGTTGGTCCGAGGGGAGCACAACCCACCAGGGTACGCCTGGAGGCCCAGGCATGCCCTGGTGGGTTGTGCCCACCTCGGGTGTCCCCCGGACCACCTCTTTACTCTATAAATACCCCAATATTCCAGAAACCCTAGGGGAGTTGACGAAAATCAATTCCAGCCGCCGCAGAGTCCAGAACCACCAGATCCAATCTAGACACCATCACGGAGGGGTTCACCACTTCCATTGGTGCCTCTCCGATGATGCATGAGTAGTTCTTTGTAGACCTTCAGGTCCGTAGTTAGTAGCTAGATGGCTTCATCTCTCTCATTTGATTCTCAATACAATGGTCTCTTGGAGATCCATATGATGTAACTCTTTTGCAGTGTGTTTGTTGGGATCCAATGAACTTTGAGTTTATGATTAGATCTATCTCTTTTTATCCATGAAAGTTATTTGAGTTTCTTTGATCTCTTATATGCATGATTGCTTATAGCCTCATATTTCTTCTCTGATATTTGTGTTTTGTTTGGCCAACTTGATCTATTTATCTTGCTATGGGAAGAGGTGCTTTGTAGTGGGTTCAATCTTACAGTGCTTGATCCCAGTGACGGAAGGGGAACCACACATGTATCGTTGCTAGTAAGGATAAAATGATGGGTTCCATTTCTACATAAATAGATCTTGTCTACATCATGTCATCGTTCTTATTGCATTACTCTGTTTCTCCTTGAACTTAATACACTAGATGCATGCTGGATAGCGGTCGATATGTTCAGTAATAGTAGTAGATGCAGGCAGGAGTCGGTCTACTAATCTTGGACGTGATGCATATATAATGATCATTGCCTGGATATCATCATGATTATTTGAAGCTCTATCAATTGCCCAACAGTAATTCCTTTACCCACTGTTTGCTATTTTTCTCGAGAGAAGCCACTAGTGAAACCTACGGCCCCCGGGTCTCTTTCTCATATTATTTGCCTTTGGGATCTATTTTATTTGCCTTTCATTTTCAGATATATTAAACCCAAAAATCAAAAAAAAACTTGCTGCAATTTATTTTATTTAGCGTTCGATCTATCAATATTTACAACTCTCTCATGTCCGTTTGCCAATTTCTGGCGCCATTACCGGAAAGGGATTGACAAACCCCTTTAATGCGTTGGGTTGCGAGTATTTCTTATTTGTGTGCAGGTGTCGTTTATGTGTTGTTGCTTGGTTATACTACTGGTTCGATAACCTTGGTTTCATCACTGAGGGAAATACCTACTATTGTTGTGCTGCATCATCCCTTCCTCTTTGGGGAAATACCGACATAGCTTCAAGCCGACATCAAAAGGAATTTTTGGCACCGTTGCTGGAGAGGATCTTCTACATATACCAGGTTCTTAATCACAAATCTCATCTCCTTGCAATTTACATTGTTTGCCATTTGCGTCTCATTTTCCTCTCCCCCACTTCACAAAAAATTGCCGCTTTATTCACCCTCTTTTTCGTTCGCTGTTTTTTTGTCGGATCCGTTTTGTGTGCAATCTTGTTTGCCATTATTATCGTCATGGATAGTTCTTCCTCTATTGTGTTTACTCCTGAGAATGAGGTTCTCAACATTAAACAAAGGGGAGGAGATAATTTAAAAGATGCTTGGTATAGAATTTGCAATGCTAATAATAGATCTATCTGTAAGCAATCTACCATTATTCCTCTTCGTTGTTTTTATGTGGGCATCAACACTTGGTATAGGTTCATCCTTGATACGATTACTGGTGGAAATTTTTTGATGTGTCCCTCTCTTGATGCTTTGAATGCTATGGGAAATTTAGTGGGTTCACCACCTCTTATAGTTAATGAAAGAAATTTGACTATTGAGCATGTTATGGAAAGATTAGATGTTGTTGAAAAGAAAATGCTTACTGAAGAACATACTGAAAACTTGGATAAAAAGATGCATAATTTTGCTACTAAGATTGGGTCAAAAGCGAGAGAAGTTTTTAAGTGGTTAAAGGAAAAGGGGACCGTAATTCATGAAAGAATTGAAGAAAGTCCATCTCGGATTGATAAACTAGAAGAAATCTTTAGTAATTTTAGCATGGATTTTGCTTCCACTAAAACTATTGAAAAAACTTCCGTAAATATTGGGAAGACTACTCAAGTTACTAAGAACAAGGGTGCAACTTCTAGAAATAGTAAAGAGGATCTTAAGATGATTAGCATCCACCCGGATTTTGTTGAAATAACAAGAGATCCCTTTGGCAAGAATGAATTCTTTAAAATTGTCCCTAGGAATACTGTCATTGAAAATATTTATGCTAATTTTTTTAAGAATTCTAAGTGTTTGATTGAAGAGTTGAACAAAGATGACAAAACTTAGATCCTTGCTTTATGCCTAGCTAAGGGCGTAAAAAAACTATAGCGCTCGTTGGGAGGCAACCCAATGAATAATATTTATTTTTACTTTTTGTTTTCTATTTTTGAGTGTTAACACAATTATGCTACTGTTATGATTAAGTTTTTGTGTTTTAATTAGTGTTTGTGCCAAGTAAATCATTTAGGATCTTCTTGGGTGATGGTTGTTTGATCTTGCTAAAAAAACAGAAACTTTTGCGCTCGCAAAAATAATTTTCAGTTTAACCAAAGAGCGATAAAATAACAATTCCTTTTGCAGTAGATTAATATACAATTTTCCCAGGTCGACCTAATTTTTCAGAGTTTTTGGAGTTACAGAAGTATTCAAAATATCCAGATTCCTACAGATTGTTCTGTTTTTGACAGATTCTATTTTCTTTGTGGTGTGTTCTTGTTTTGATGATTCTATGGTTTTATTTGATGAGTTTTTGCCATCGAAAAGTTGGAATACAGTAGATATAATGCAAGAACAAAATATGAATTGGTTTAATATAGCACTTATACTAGTGATTTGTTTTCTTATACTAACGGATCTCATGAAGGCTTTTGTTGAGTTTTGTGTGATTTAAGTTTTCAAGTTTTGGGTTATCTTACGATGGATGAAGGAATAAGGAGTAAGAAGAGCCTAAGCTTGGGGATGCCCCGGCATCCCAAGCTATTGTTCAAAAGAGAGCAAGAAACTAAGCTTGGGGATGCCCCGAGTGGCATCCCCTCTTTCTTCTAACGACCATTGGTATTTGACTCGAAGCTATATTTTTATTCGTCGCGTACTATGTGTTTTGCTTGGAGCGTCTTGTATGATATGAATCTTTGCTTGTTTTATTTTGTGTTTTTAGTCTTGATCCCTTGCTGGACACACCTATTTGAGAGAGCCAAAATTATGCCATGACTTGTTAAAATTGCTCTCTGTGCTTCACTTTAATTTTTTATGAGCTATGGATTTGCTCTAGTGCTTCACCTGTATCTTTTTGAGCATGATGTGCTTTAGTATTTTTGAAGAAATGCTCTCTTGCTTCACTTAGATTTATTTGAGAGTTAGTAAAATTTTCAAGGAATTCTCTCTTACTTCACTTAAATTAATTTGAGAGAAAGAAATATTATGCTCACGATCTTCACTTATATTTGTGTGAGCTTATCAAAAGCAACACATGCAAATTAGTCCCAAAGTGATAGATATCCAAGAAGGATATAATAAAAACTTTCATCAAGATCACTGGACAAAATAAACTCGCTTCTTGGTAATAATTTGGAGATGTGATGATGTGATATGTGAGTCATCTGGATAAGTAATTATGCTTTAGTAAAAATATTGGTGTTAAGGTTTGTGATTCCCTATGCAAGCACGAAAGTCAATAGTTATGCAATGAAATTATATCCTACTGGTGGTGCATTATTCGGTGTTAATTATGCTTAATTCTCGCTTATGAGATTATTCGTTTCTTGGTTGGTCACTTCCCAATCTTTTGCCAGCCTTCATTTTGCACTAAGTATGATCACTACTTGTGCATCCAAAATCCTTTAAACCAATTTTGCCACATGAGTCCACTATATCTACCTATATGTGGTATTCTTTTACCGTTCTAAGCAGATTTGTATATGCCATCTCTAATATTTAAAATAAATTTCTCTTTTGTGTGCTCGTACCACTCGTGAGGCGGTGAGGGGTGGCTAATATTTTCCATGCTAGATGTGTTATTCTCCCGATGAGTGTTTATTCACTTGTCATTGCGCGAGAGTAAGGCAAAGGTATTAGGGATGCCCAGTCCCAAAATGAAAAATGAATTTACTCTATGTTGTCAAATAATAAATTCCTTGGAAAGTGTTGGTATGGATGGCACCCGTGGATACAGTTAGCCATGGAAAGTGAAAATATGGTGGAAAAGGAATAAGATTTTATTTCAGTTTGGGAACTGCCTATGATATATCTAGCATGGAAAGTGTTGGGAACTCTAAGTCATTTTCGTTGGTGGGAAAAGTATGCCTCTCAAAATGTTTTTTTATCTCTCAATTTTTGCTTTGAGCTCTGGCACCTCTACAAATCCCTACTTCCCTCTGCAAAGGGCCTTTCATTTACTTTATGCAATTTTTATTTTTGAATTTGAGTCTCCATCTTCTCTTATAAAAGCACCAACTAGGAGGCACTATGATCGTACTTGAGCATTGGGTGTAGTTAATATGCGAGTGTGTTTCATGAATGGATCAATGATTGAGCATGATGGGCTAGGGATAGCTTATTTTAGCGTTGATATTTTGAAAGACATGGTTGCTTGTTGATATGCTTGAGTATTTAAGTTATCATGTCAAAACTAGACTATTGCTTTGAACAATATAGAAGTCCAAATCTCCTTGCTATAAAGAAAACAATATGATATGACATGTTAGGCGGTATTCCACATCAAAAATTCTAGTTTTATCATTTACCTACTCGAGGACGAGAAGGAATTAACCTTGGGGATGCTGATACGTCTCGAACGTATCTATAATTTTTGATTGTTCCATGCTGTTATATTATCAATCTTTGATGTTTTATAATCATTTTATAGTCATTTTATATCATTTTTTGGTACTAACCTATTGACATAGTGCCAAGTGCCAGTTCTTGTTTTTTGCATGTTTTTTACATCGCAGATAATCAATACCGAATGGAGTCCAAACGCAGTGAAACTTTTTGTGGATTTTTTGGACCAGAAGAAAAACAATGGGCCGAAGAAGCACCTAGGGACTGCTTCGAGGGGATCACAACCCACCAGAGCGCGCCTGGACCGCCTCTTTACTCTATAAATACCCCAATATACCAGAAACCCTAGGGGAGTCGACGAAAATCAATTCGAGCCACCGTAGAGTCCAGAACCACCAGATCCAATCTAGACACCATCACGGAGGGGTTCACCACTTCCATTGGTGCCTCTCCGATGATGTGTGAGTAGTTCTTTGTAGACCTTCGGGTCCGTATTTAGTAGCTATATGTCTTCCTCTCTCTCGTTTGATTCTCAATACAATGGTCTCTTGGAGTTCCATATGATGTAACTCTTTTGCCATGTGTTTGTTGGGATCCGATGAACTTTGAGTTTATGATCAGATCTATCTCTTTTTATCCATGAAAGTTATTTGAGTTTCTTTGATCTCTTATATGCATGATTGCTTATAGCCTCGTATTTCTTCTCTGATAATTGGATTTTGTTTGGCCAACTTGATCTATTTATCTTGCAATGGGAAGAGATGCTTTGTAGTGGGTTCGATCTTACGATGCTTGATCCCAGTGACAGAAGGGGAACCGACACGTATGTATCGTTGCTACTAAGGGTAAAATGATGGGGTCTATTTCTACATAAGTGGATCTTGTCTACATCATGTCATCATTCTTATTGCATTACTCCGTTTCTCCATGAACTTAATACACTAGATGCATGCTGGATAGCGGTAGATGTGTGGAGTAATAGTAGTAGATACAAGCAGGTGTCGGTCTACTAATCTTGGATGTGATGCCTATATAATGATCATTGCATGGATATCTTCATGATTATTTGAAGTTCTTTCAATTTCCCAACAGTAATTCGTTTACCCACCGTTTGCTATTTTTCTCGAGAGAAGGCACTAGTGAAACCTACGGCCCCCGGGTCTCTTTCTCATATTATTTGCCTTTGCGATCTATTTTATTTGCCTTTTATTTTAAGATCTATTAAACCCAAAAATCCAAAAATACCTTGCTACAATTTATTTTATTTGGCATTCGATCTATCAATAGTTAAAACTCTCTCACGTCTGATTGCCAATTTCTGACGCCGTTACCCGAAAGGGATTGACAACCCCTTTAATACGTCGGGTTGCGAGTATTTGGTATTTGTGTGCAGGTGTTGTTTACGTGTTGTTGCTTGGTTCTCTACTGGTTCGATAACCTTCGTTTCATCACTGAGGGAAATACCTACCATTGATGTGTGATGTTGGCTAGAACTAAGTCAGTATTTCCCCAAAGAGGAAGGGATGATGTAGCACGTATAGCGACAGTAGGTATTTCCCTCAGTGATGAAACCAAGTTTATCGAACCAGTAGGAGAACCAAGCAACACAACGTAAACAACCACTCATAACCCGACCTGTTAAAGGGGTTGTCAATCCCTTTCGGGTAACGACGCCAGAAATTGGTACGCAGACGGGATAAAGTTGTAATAGATTGAATAAATAGATCGTTAATAAAATAAAGTGCAGCAAACTATTTTTGTATTGTTGGTTTAATAGATCTGAAAATAAATGCAATGGAAAAGTAGATCGCAAAGGCAAATATATGAGAAAGAGACCTTGGGGCCGTAGGTTTCACTAGTGGCTTCTCTTGAGAAAAATAGCAAACGGTGAGTAAACAAATTACTGTTGGGTAGTTGATAGAACTTCAAATAATCATGACGATATCCAGGCAATGATAATTACATAGGCATCACGTCCAAGATTAGTAGACCGACTCCTGCCTGCATCTACTACTATTACTCCACACGTCGACCGCTATCCAGCATGCATCTAGTGTATTAAGTTCATGGAGAAATAGAGTATGGCAATAAGAACGATGACATGATGTAGACAAGATCTATCTATGTAGAGATAGACCCCATCGTTTTATCCTTAGTAGCAACGATACATACATGTCGGTTCCCCTTCTGTCACTGAGATCAAGCACCGTAAGATCGAACCCACTACAAAGCACCTCTTCCCATTGCAAGATAAATAGATCAAGTTGGCCAAACAAAACCCAAATATCGGAGAAGAAATACGAGGCTATAAGGGATCATGCATAAAAGATATCAAAGAAACTCAAATACTTTCATGGATATAAAAAGATATAACTGATCATAAACTCAAACTTCATCAGATCCCAACAAACACACCGCAAAAAAGAGTTACATCATAAGGATCTCCAAGAGACCATTGTATTGAGAATTTAGTGAGAGAGAGGAAGCCATCTAGCTACTAACTACGGACCCGAAGGTCTACAAAGAACTACTCACGCATCATTGGAGAGGCACCAATGGAGCTGGTGAACCCCATCCAAGATGGTGTCTAGATTGGATCTGGTGGTTCTGGACTCTACGGCGGCCGGATCAATATTTCATCGATTCCCCTAGGGTTTTGGGAATATTGGGGTATTTATAGAGAAAAGAGGCAGTTCGGGGGGCACCCGAGGTGGGCACAACCCACCAGGGCGCGCCTGGGCCTCCTGGCACGCCCTAGTGGGTTGTGCTCTCCTTGGAGCACCCCCAGGTGCAGCCAGGGCCCATTAGTTGTCTTCTGGTCCATAAAAAATCTCCGTAAAGTTTTGCTGCATTTGGACTCCATTTGGTATTGATTTTCTACGATGTAAAAAACATGCAAAAAAAACAGCAACTGGCACTTGGCACTATGTCAATAGGTTAGTACCAAAAATAATATAAAATGACTATAAAATGATTATAAAATATCCAAGACTGATAATATAACAGCATGGAACAATCAAAAATTATAGATACGTTGGAAACCTATCAGCATCCCCAAGCTTAACTCCTACTCGTCCTTGAGTAGGTAAGTGATAAAAACAGAATTTTTGATGTGGAATGCTGCCTATCATGTCATATCATATTTTTTCTTTATAGCATGGACATTTGGAGTTTTATGTTGTTCAAAGAAATAGTCTAGTTTTGACATGATAATTTAAATACTCAAGCATATCAACAAGCAACCATGTCTTTCAAAATATCAATGCTAATATAAGCTATCCCTAGCCCATCATGCTCAATCATTGATCCATTCATGAAACACACTCGCATATTAACTACACCCATTTCTCAAGTATGATCATAGTGCCTCCTAGTTGGTGCTTTTATAAGAGAATATGAAGACTCAAGTTCAAATTAAAAATTGCATAAAGTAAAAGAAAGGCCCTTCGCGGAGGGAAGTAGGGATTTGTAGAGGTGCCAGAGCTCAAAGCGAAAAACTTAGAGATAAAAACATTTTGGGAGGTGTATCCTTCCCACCAACGAAAACGACTTAGAGTTCCCAACACTTTCCATGTTAGATATATCATAGGCTGTTCCCAAACAGAAAATAAAGTTTATTCCTTTTTCCACCATACTTTCACTTTCCATGGCTAACCGTATCCATGGATGCCTTCCATACCAACACTTTCCAAGGAATTTATTATTTTACAACATAAAGTAAATTCATTTTTCATTTTAGGACTGGGCATCCCTAATACCTTTGCCTTACTCTCGTGCAATGACAAGTGAATAAACACTCATCGTGAGAATAACACATCTAGCATGGAAAATATTAGCCACCCCTCATGGCTCCACGAGCGGAATGAACACACAAAAGAGAAGTTTGTTTTGAAAGTTCGAGATGGCACATACAAATTTTCTTAGAACGGCAAAAGAATACCGCATATAGGTAGATATGGTGGACACATGTGGCATGTAGCGACCAGACCTCAAACAGTCTGATCTCTGTGCTCCAGTGTCATCCCTGGATCAGTAATGCTGACACCACACAGTACTCAGAGGATTTATAGCAGAGTAGCAATCACACACTTATTACATCGAGGGTCTCAAAAGAGAACTTATTACAATAAATATGGCTTAAGGCCATCTAATAACGATAACAGCGGAAGGCTTGGAAGATAAGTGAGTCCATCAACTCCAACGGCATCACTGAGTATAGAACCACGACCTAAAAACTCCTTAATCGTCGTCTGAAAAGTCTGCAGCATTAACGTTGCAGCCCGAAAACGGGTCAGCACATGGAATATGCTGGCAAGGTAACACATAGAGAGTAATGGAATGAAACAGCTATACTATATGCATATTTGGCTGGTGGAAAGCTCTATGGTTACAGTTTTGCGTAAAGCCAATTTTTCCATACTTCAAAGGAATAAATTTATTTAACTATCATGGTGGTTTTTAAACATTGAGAATGGTTGACAGCATTCTCAATCCCAATTAAGCATCATCATTAAACATAATAACCCAACAAAATTAATTTAGAGTAACATGTTGAGATTCACATGAAAATCCAGGTACTAGATACTCAAGATGTCCATAACCGGGGACACGGCTAACCATGATTAGTTTATTACACTCTGCAGAGGTTTGCGCACTTTTCCCCAGAAGACTCGATCGCCTCCGTTTGGTTTCTCGCACTACATGGTGTTTGAGAAGACGGATGACCGAGACATAGTCTTTCGAAAGCGCTAGCACCTTACGATGGGTAGACCGTACCACCTACATCCCCTACATCTGCTAGTCTACCACTGTAAGAGTTCGCACAACTTAGTCAACTATGCTAGAGCCCATAATAGCTTGTGGCTGCACACGGAAGTTTCTAGTATGAATAGTCTCATGATCCCTTTGAGCCTGGGTGGCGATCCAAAAGAAAACAGGCAAGTCCTGGAATACCCAGGTGCCTCAATCCACCCAGATGTGTGTTTAAGTTGCCACCTTAGATAAACCATTAATTAACAATCTCACATCTGTCATGGATTTCACTCACCCAATCCACGTCTACTAGCATAGCATGGCATAATAAGCAAATGTAGAAGTAACTCCCAAAGGTTTGATAATAAACAGGTAATAGGTACTACCTCATCTACTTCCCATCCCATAATTTAATTAGATCCTAATCATGCAATGTGTGAGGATTGATCTACTGCAATAAAACTGGGTAGTAGAAAAGGTATGATCAAAGTGTTACTTGCCTTGCTGATGATCCGGGAAACCTAACGATTCGAAGTAACAAGCGGCGCACTCCGGGTACTCTATCGCAAACAAACAAACAAGCATACAATAAGCACTCATCTAATGCACAGGTAAAACTCAAATAAGAGATCTAACGAGAAAGTTCAACTTAAGAACTCCGGTTGGCAAAAAGAATCAAATCGAACGAAGCAACGAAAGTCAAACGGCGAAACAAAACAACTTCATTCTAGTAATCTGGATCTAGGGCAAATTTTACAGTGGAAAAAACTTGTTTAAGTTGGTTAAACGGATAAAGGGTTTCGAGACGAAACTCTAGGCGCTTGAATCGCCTGATTCCGATAAACGAGCGAAAAGTTAAACTAAAACGAAAATCGGATCAGGAATCGCGATCAGAAAAATCGCGGATTTAATCTGAGAAAAAGAAAAACGATGAACACTGATTTTTTTTTCTCTTTTTTTGGCATGGAAATCGAGGCGCGACGAACCTCGGGCGGCGGGATCATCGGCGGCGGCAGCTCCGGCGGCGCGCGCGGATCGAGGCGGGGTTGATGGGCTGGGGTGGCTCGGGGCGGCGCTATTTAAAGGCTGCCCCTGGGCGGTGTCCCGCTCGGGTACGGCCCGAAGTCGGTTTGTTTTTTTTTAATTATTCCGCTCGGAAGAAAAATAAAAAGAAATACTAAACGGACTCCAAAAATTCCGAAATAAATTTTCACGGGCTTCTAAAATCAAGCCGCACAAGGTGAACATTTATTTGGGCCCTAAATGCAATTTTGAAAAACGCACATTTTTCCTAAATTCAAATAAAACACCGAAAAACTCCGAAATAAAATCTTATTTGATTTTTTTATTAAATCCTCAATATTTGTTTATTTTGGGAAAGTCATTTTATTCCCTCTCTCATATTTTTGTAATAGAAATAATTGATGATAAAATAAATAAAATCAAATGATCCTATTCTCAAAATTTGAGAGAACTCAAATATGAAAATAACGAAATCCCCAACTCTCTCCGTGGGTCATTGAGTTGCGTAGAATTTCTAGGATCAACCAAAATGCAAAATAAAATATGATATGCATGATGATCTAATGTATAACATTCCAAATTGAAAATTTGGGATGTTACAAACCTACCCCCTTAAGATGAATCTCGCCCTCGAGATTCGGGTTGGCTAGAAAATAGGTGAGGGTGGTCCTTGAGTAAATCTTCCTCTCGCTCCCAAGTTGCTTCTTCCTCCGTGTGGTGGCTCCACTGAACTTTGCAAAACTTAATAACCTTGCTGCGAGTAACTCGGCTGGCAAACTCGAGAATCTTGACTGGTTTCTCCTCGTAGGTCAAATCGTTATCCAACTGAATAGTTTCCAAAGGCACTGTGTCTCTCAACGGTATGTCAACCATCTCCGCGTGACATTTCTTTAACTGAGAAACGTGGAACACATCATGTACTCCTGACAATCCTTCGGGCAATTCCAACTTGTAGGCCACTTCTCCCATACGCTCCAAAACTCGATATGGTCCTACAAATCATGGTGCTAACTTCCCTTTAACTCCAAAACGCTTTGTTCCCCGAAGTGGAGATACTCGAAGATAAGCTCTATCTCCGACTTCGTAAACTGTCTCCTTGCGTTTAGAATCTGCATAACTCTTCTGTTTGGACTGGGCTATCCTAAGCCTATCGCGAATCAACTTCACCTTCTGTTCAGACTCTTTAATCAAGTCAGGTCCAAACAACTGGCGGTCTCCAACTTCGTCCCATGACAACGGTGTCCTGCACCTCCTTCCGTACAAAGCTTCGAAAGGGGACATCTTTAAACTGGTTTGATAACTGTTGTTGTAAGAGAACTCTGCATATGGCAAATCATCGTCCCAACTAGATCCATAATCTAGCGCACAAGCTCTCAGCATATCCTCCAAAATCTGATTGACTCTCTCGGTCTGTCCATCTGTCTGTGGATGAAAAGTTGTACTGAATTCTAGCCTGGTTCCCAAAGTTTCGTGCAACTGCTTCCAGAACTTTGAGGTAAACTGGGTTCCTCTATCTGATACGATACTCCTTGGAACTCCATGCAAACATATGATCCTGGTCATGTATATCTTTGCCAACTTAGCACTGGTGTAAGTGGTCTTTACCGGGATGAAATGAGCTACTTTCGTCAATCGATCAACTACAACTCAAATCGAGTCATAGCCTGAACGAGTCCTGGGCAATCCCGTGATAAAATCCATGCCTAGCTTATCCCACTTCCATTCGGGTATCGGCAATGGTTGTAACAATCCTGCTGGCTTCTGATGCTCTGCCTTTACTCTCTGACATACATCACAAACTGCTACATACTCCGCAATATCCTTCTTCATTCCGGTCCACCAGAAAATATCCTTCAAATCCAGATACATCTTGGTATTTCCTGGGTGAATTGAATACGGTGAGTCGTGTGCCTCTTGCAAAATCAACTTCCTGATCTCCGGGTCATTGGGCACATAAACACGGTCTTCAAACCATAGGGTGTCGTGCTCATCCTCACGGAATCCTTTAGCTTTTCCTTTGCTCAGTTTCTCCTTTATAGCGGCAATCTCTTTGTCAGCTTTTTGAGCTTCCCTGATTTTATCCATCAAGGTTGACTGAATCTCCATTGCTGCTACATAACCTCTCGAAACTATTTCCAAACATAGTTCACGAAGATTATCTGCTAATTCCTTGGGTATTTCTCCCGTCATTAACGTATTGACATGGCTATTGCAACTTAATGCGTCAGCTACTACATTAGCCTTTCCGGGGTGATAATGCAATTTCATATCATAATCCTTGATAAGCTCCAACCATCTCCTTTGTCTGAGATTCAACTCCTTCTGTGTGAAAATGTACTTCAAACTCTTATGATCCGTGTACACCTCACAATGATTTCCAATGAGGAAATGTCTCAATGTCTTCAAAGCATGCACTACGGCTGCTAACTCCAAATCATGCGTGGCATAATTCAACTCATGAGGCTTCAGTTGTCTTGAGGCATATGAAACAACTCTCCCTTCCTGCATAAGCACTCCTCCAAGTCCTCGATGTGAAGCGTCGCAATACACCTCATAATCCTTGGTCTGGTCTGGCAAAATCAACACTGGTGAGGTAACCAAACGTTTCTTCAACTCCTGGAAACTAGCCTCAGATTCCGCTGTCCATATGAACTTGGTATCCTTCTTCAACAACTCAGTCATAGGCTTGCAATCTTTGAGAAATTCTCAATAAATCTACGGTAGTATCCTGCGAGTCCAAGAAAACTTCGGATCTCTCCAACTGTTGTTGGGGCTTCCCACTTGGTCACGGTTTCAACTTTAGCGGGATCTACTGCTATACCTTCTCTAGATATAACATGTCCGAGGAATCCTACTTCCTTCAACCAAAACTCACATTTGCTATAATTGGCATATAATTGATGTTCTCTGAGCTTTCCAAGTACCAAACGCAAATGCTCCTTATGTTCCTCTTCATTCTTCGAATGAACCAGGATATCATCAATGAACACTACGACGAACTTATCCAAAAACTCCATAAACACTTTGTTCATCATATTCATTAAATAGGCAGGTGCATTAGCCAGACCAAATGACATAACGGTATACTCATACAGCCCATACCTGGTGGTAAAAGTTGTCTTCGGAATATCCTGTTCTCGAATCTTCAACTGGTGGTATCCTGATTGCAGATCGATCTTGGAAAATACCTTAGCTCCTTGCAATCGATCAAACAGATCGTTGATCATTGGTAGCGGGTACTTGTTCTTGATCGTTACTTCATTCAATCCTCGATAATCAACAACCATCCTTAACGATCCATCCTTCTTCTCCACTAGAAGTACTGGCGATCCCCAAGGTGAAGAACTTGGGCAAATATATCCTTTATCCAGTAACTCCTTAATCTACTTCTTAATTTCCACCAAATCCTTTGCTGGCATCCTATATGGTCTCTTTGATATTGGCCCTGTGCCTGGCAATAGCTCAATCAAAAACTCAATATCTCTATCCGGTGGCATGCCTGGCAACTCCTCTGGAAATACATCAGGGAAATCCCTTACCACTGGTACTTCCTCCTGCACAACTCCTGTTAGGCAATTTATTTGAGTCCTCTTTGGCACATGCCGGGATACATACTTGATCCTTCTCCCTTCTGGGGTGGTAAGCAAAATTGACTTACTAGCACATTCAATATTCCCTTCATACTTTGATAACCAATCCATGCCTAATATCACATCAAATCCTTGAGATTCCAATACTATTAGGTCTGAGGGAAAAACGTAGTTACCAATCCTTAATGGTAACCGATCACACCATAGACTAGCCACATACTCTGCTCCGGGCGAGGTTACTAACATGGGTGACCTAAGGGCTTGGGTTGGTAGGTTATACTTATCCACAAATCCCCTTGAGATGTATGAATGCGATGCACCAGTATCAAAAAGAACGAGTGCAGTAAATGACTTAACCAAAAACTTACCTATTACTGCATCGGACTGAGCTTCAACCTCCTCCACGCTAACGTGGTTCACTTGTCCCCTGTTAAAAGGGTTCGGCTTCTTCCCAGAACTTCCATTGCTATTTCCATTTCGTAATTCAGGACATTCATTGGCATAATGTCCTGTCTTCGAACACTTAAAGCAAGTGACTTGGCTTTGGTCCTTCTTGGCTGGGGTTGATGGGTTGGTGCGGTTCTGGCCGTTGCTTCCTCCATTGCCATTACCATTCTTGGTGCCATTGTGATTGTGCGAGCAACCTCCTCCATGGGTATGCTGAAAATGTCCTCCCGGTCTAGGGGTAAAACGTGGCTTCTGCTGAGCTCCTGAATTGTACTTTCCTTGTCCATACTTCCTCTTGCGATTCTCAATTTTCTGCTGCTTCCCTTCAATCATAAGAGCACGATCTACCAACTCCTGGTAGTTGTTGAAGGTGGCTACCATCAACTGCATGCTCAACTCATCATTCAGTCCTTCCAGAAACTTCTCCTGCTTAGCTGCATCCGTAGCGATGTCATCTGGGGCATAACGTGCTAACTTACTAAATTCCTCCACATACTGGCCAACTGTTCTTCCTCCTTGGCGCAAGTTGTGAAACTCACGCTTCTTCATGGCCATAGCTCCTGCTGAAACATGGGCAATACGAAAAGCCTGCTGAAACTGGTCCCATGTGACAGTGTCTACTGGGAAAGTGGCTGTGAAATTCTCCCACCATGATGCTGCGGGTCCTTCTAACTGATGTGTGGCAAACTTCACCTTCTCCGCATCTGTGCATCCTGTTGTGGTCAACTCCCTAGCTGTCTTGCGGAGCCAATCATCTGCTACTATCGGCTCGGTGCTACTGGAAAACACCGGCGGATTCAGCCTAAGAAAACATGCTAAGTGGTCAACAGGTGGTGGTGGTGGTGGGTTGTTGTTGTTCCCCTGATTCTGATTCTGGACTAGCAACTGCATCAATGTGTTCTGCTGCTGGATCAACTGGGTGAGCTCCGGTGGAAAGGCAAATCCGGGGTCACGTCTCGGAGGCATCTGAGGGTTTAGAAAAGATGAGATATAAGAATAGAGGGGGTCTAAAGAAAAAACACTACCCATATGCACATGAGGCAAAAGCAAACAATTCACTTCAATCAATCAAACAAGGGCATACAATCGATCTATCTATCGCAAAAGTGCTCGGACTACTATATTTACATGGTGGACTACTACTACTGATGAGGTGGTCTACTAGAAATATTCTACGGTCGTTGACTCCATGATATCTGCTCGAGCTTCATCAACATAGTCATCATCGCTACTATCTGCTTCCGAGTCAGTGCCGTCGATGATGATGTAGTCTTCCGGGATAATTTCCTGGGGTTCTTCGTCTTCATCTACTGGCATAGGGTCTCCCATAAATATTCCAATCTTCTTGATCAGGTTGTCATTCTTCTCCACTAATACTTCAATTTCCTCTTCATAATCTTTACGTGTAGCCTTGAGTTCTTCCTCCAGTTCCTTGATTCTAGTCTTAGCCTTCTTCGGATCTATCATGTCGGTGCACATCTGGTTCTCCTATCATCGAATATGCTGATTTAACTCCTGGATAAAAGCTGCGATTGATCTATCCTTCCTGGTGCTGATCATCTCCCAGTGTTCATCTCGGCGCCCACAAATCTAGTAGATAGTATCCTTGAGATCCTTGTGGTAGACTTCTCCAATGCGTCCCATGGCGATGTGAGCTGCCATGCTCTTTCCTAGACTCCAAGTTGGTGCATCAAAAGAAAATTCTATGGGCTCAGTGAATGGCATGAACGTCCTTCCTGGAACTTGAACTTGAATCATCCAACGCTCTTCTTCAGGTAAAGTGGCATTGTAGGTTCTCGTGAAGCTTGGTACTCCTATGTTCAGGTATCTAGTGACTTCCTTCAAGTGTCGTCCAAAGGGTGTATCTTCATCCGGTTGTGTGAACTTGTTCCTTGCATCTGCCATCCTAAAGAGTAGAAAAGATGAGAGGTCAAAAGAGAAGAGAGTGAATAGTGATCTAGGTCTTTAGCTTAGTGGTCGTGTCCTACAGTCAGCGTGTGCTCTGATACCATCTCTGTAGCGACCAGACCTCAAACAGTCTGATCTCTGTGCTCCGGTGTCATCCCTGGATCAGTAATGCTGACACCACACAGTACTCGGGGGATTTATAGCAGAGTAGCAATCACACACTTATTACATCGAGGGTCTCAAAAGAGAACTTATTACAATAAATATGGCTTAAGGCCATCTAATAACGATAACAGCGGAAGGCTTGGAAGATAAGTGAGTCCATCAACTCCAATGGCATCACTGAGTATAGAACCACGACCTAAAAACTCCTTAATCGTCGTCTGAAAAGTCTGCAACATTAACGTTACAGCCCGAAAACGGGTCAACACATGGAATATGCTGGCAAGGTAACACATAGAGAGTAATGGAATGAAACAGCTATACTATATGCATATTTGGCTGGTGGAAAGCTCTATGGTTACAGTTTTGCGTAAAGCCAATTTTTCCATACTTCAAAGGAATAAATTTATTTAACTATCATGGTGGTTTTTAAACATTGAGAATGGTTGACAGCATTCTCAATCCCAATTAAGCATCATCATTAAACATAACCCAACAAAATTAATTTAGAGTAACATGTTGAGATTCACATGAAAATCCAGGTACTAGATACTCAAGATGTCCATAACCGGGGACATGGCTAACCATGATTAGTTTATTACACTCTGCAGAGGTTTGCGCACTTTTCCCCACAAGACTCTATCGCCTCCGTTTGGTTTCTCGCACTACATGGTGTTTGAGAAGACGGATGACCGAGACATAGTCTTTCAGAAGCGCTAGCACCTTACGATGGGTAGACCGTACCACTTACATCCCCTACATCTGCTAGTCTACCACTGTAAGAGTTCGCACAACTTAGTCAACTATGCTAGAGCCCATAATAGCTTGTGGCTGCACACAGAAGTTTCTAGTATGAATAGTCTCATGATCCCTTTGAGCCTGGGTGGCGATCCAAAAGAAAACAGGCAAGTCCTAGAATACCTAGCTGCCTCAATCCATCCAGATGTGTGTTTAAGTTGCCACCTTAGATAAACCATTAATTAACAATCTCACATCTGTCATGGATTTCACTCACCCAATCCACGTCTACTAGCATAGCATGGCATAATAAGCAAACGTAGAAGTAACTCCCAAAGGTTTGATAATAAACAGGTAATAGGTACTACCTCATCTACTTCCCATCCCATAATTTAATTAGATCCTAATCATGCAATGTGTGAGGATTGATCTAATGCAATAAAACTGGGTAGTAGAAAAGGTATGATCAAAGTGTTACTTGCCTTGCTGATGATCCGGGAAACCTAACGATTCGAAGTAACAAGCGGCGCACTCCGGGTACTCTATCGCAAACAAACAAACAAGCATACAATAAGAACTCATCTAATGCATAGATAAAACTCAAATAAGAGATCTAACGAGAAAGTTTAACTTAAGAACTCCGGTTGGCAAAAAGAATCAAATCGAACGAAGCAACGAAAGTCAAACTGCGAAAGAAAACAACTTCGTTCTAGTAATCTAGATCTAGGGCAAATTTAACAGTGGCAAAAACTTGTTTAAGTTGGTTAAACGGATAAAGGGTTTCGAGACGAAACTCTAGGCGCTTGAATCGCCTGATTCCGATAAACGAGCGAAAAGTTAAACTAAAACGAAAATCAGATCAGGAATCGCGATCAGAAAAATCGCGGATTTAATCCGAGAAAAAGCAAAATGACGAACGCCGAATTTTTTCTCTCTTTTTTTCTTTTTTTTCGGCATGGAAATCGAGGCGCGACGAACCTCGGGCGACGGGATCGTCGGCGGCGGCGGCTCCGACGGCGCGCGCGGATCAATGCGGGGATGATGGGCTGGGGCGACGCTATTTAAAGGCTGCCCCCGGGCGGTGTCCCGCTCGGGTACGGCCCGAAGTCGGTTCGTTTTTTTAATTATTCCGCTCGGAAGAAAAATAAAAAGAAATACTAAACGGACTCCAAAAATTCCGAAATAATTTTTCACGGGCTTCTAAAATCAAGCCGCACAAGGTGAACATTTATTTGGGCCCTAAATGCAATTTTGAAAAATGCACATTTTTCCTAAATTCAAATAAAACATCGAAAAACTCTGAAATAAAATCTTATTTGATTTTTTTATTAAATCCTCAATATTTGTTTATTTTGGGAAAGTCATTTTATTCCCTCTCTCATATTTTTGTAATAGAAATAATTGATGATAAAGTAAATAAAATCAAATGATCCTATTCTCAAAATTTGAGAGAACTCAAATATGAAAATAACGAAATCCCCAACTCTCTCCGTGGGTCATTGAGTTGCGTAGAATTTCTAGGATCAACCAAAATGCAAAAAAAAATATGATATGCATGATGATCTAATGTATAACATTCCAAATTGAAAATTTGGGATGTTACATGGCAAAACTAGTTTAAAGGTTTTTGGATGCACAAGTAGAGATCATAGTTAGTGCAAAATGAAGGCTACCAAAAGATTGAGAAGCGACCAACCAAGAAACGAATAATCTCATAAGCGAGCATTAAGCATAATGAAAACTGATTAATGCACCACAAGTATGATATAATTTCATTGCATAATTATTGATTTTCGTGCTTGCATAGGGAATCACAAACCTTAACACCAATATTCTTACTAAAGCATAATTACTCATCAGCATAACTCACATATCACATTATCATATCTCAAAACTATTAATAAGAATCAAGTTTATTTTGTCCAATGATCTTCATGAATGTTTTTATTATATCCTTCTTGGATATCTATCACTTTGGAACTAATTTTCATATGTTGCTTTTGACAAGCTCAAACAAATAAGTGAAGATCATGAGCATAATTTTTTTCTCAGAATAATTTAAGTGAAGCAAGAGAGAATTTCTTGAAAATTTTATTAAATCTCAAATAAATCTAAGTGAAGCAAGAGAGCATTTCTTCAAAATACTAAAGCACACCATGCTAAAAAAGATATAAGTGAAGCACTAGAGCAAGTCCATAGCTCATCAAAGATTTAAGTGAAAGCATCGAGAGCAATTCTAACAAGTCATGACATAATTTTGGCTCTCTCAAATAGGTGTGTCCAGCAAGGAATCAAGACTTAAAACCCAAAATAAAACAAGCAAAGACTCATATCATACAAGACGCTCCAAGCAAAACACATAGTATGTGACGAATAAAAATATAGCTTCGAGTAAAATACTGATGGTCGTTAGAAGAAAGAGGGGATGCCACTCAGGGGCATCGTCAAGCTTAGTTTATTGCTCTATTTTGGATAATAGCTTGGGATGTCGGGGCATCCCCAAGCTTAGGCTCTTCTTACTCCTTATTCCTTCATCCATCGTAAGATAACCCAAAACTTGAAAACTTCAATCACACAAAACTCAACAAAACCTTCGTGAGATCTGTTAGTACAAGAAAATAAATCAGTACTATAAGTGTTGTATCAAACCAATTCATATTTTGTTCTTCCATTATATCTACTATATTCTAAATTTTCTATGGCAAAAACTCATCAAAGAAAACAATAGAGCCATCAAAATAAGCACACAACACAAAGAAAACAGAATCTGTCAAAACAGAACAGTCTGTAGTAATCTGACTATTTCGAATACTTATGTAACTCCAAACATTCTAAATAATTAGGACGACCTAAGAAATTTGTATATTGATCTACTTCAACAGGAATAGGTATTTTATCGCTCTTTGTTAAAAAACAATTATTTTCGTGAGTGCAAAAGTTTCTATTTTTCAGCAAGATCAAACAACTATCACCCAAGAAGATCCTAAAGGCTTTACTTGGCACAAACACTAATTAGAACATAAAAAAACACAGTCATAATAGTAGCATAATTGTGCTATCACTCAAGAACAGAAATCAAAAAGCAAAAATAAATTTTATTCTTTGGGTTGCCTCCCAACAAGCGCTATAGTTTTACGCCCTTAGCTAGGCATAAAGCAAGGATCTAAGTTTTGTCTTCTTTGTTTCGAGATCCATAAGATGCTCTCATGATTGATTCATAAGGTGGCCTAATTCTTGTTCTAGGAAAGTGTTCCATACCCTTCCTCAAGGGAAATTGGAACTTAATATTGCCTTCTTTCATATCAATCACGCACCGACAGTGCATAAAACGGTCTACCAAGAATAATTGGACAAGACGGATTGCAATTAATATCAAGAACAATAAAATCTATGGGCACATAATTCCTATTTGCAAGGATTTAAAGAGCATTCTTCAAGATCGGTAAGACTAAGCACATCACATAAAGATTTCAGAATAGTAGAAACACTAGCACCCAAGTCACACAAAGCAAAACACTCATAATTTTTTATCTTGACTTTGATAGTAGGCTCCCATTCATCATGCAATTTTCTAGAAATTGATACTTCTAATTCCAATGTTTCTTCAAAAGCTTTCATCATAGCATCAACAATATGTTTAGTAAAAGCTTTATTTTGTTCATAGGCATGGGGTGAATTTATCATGGATTGCAACAAAGAAATACAATCAATCAAAGGGAAACTATCATAATTAAAGTCTTTGTAATCCAAAAGAGTGTGCACATCACTAGCTAAAGTTTTGACCTCTTCAAACCCACTTTAATCAATTTTCTCAACAAGATTTTCACCCTCCGAAATATCGGGATGCCTTATAGCTAAAGTTGACTCTTCTCCAGTCCCTTTGTCATCAATCCTAATTTTACTAAACCTGGAATAAATATAAGAAACACCAATCATTTTAAGATCTTCATCATTTTTGCGAAAGTAATCACTAGAAAACACTTTTTCTAAAAAATTCTCTTTTAGCTCTAAGCATAGCGGTTATTTTCTTACTTTCATACATAGAAATATAAAGAGATTTAATTGATTCATAAACCTTAGGAACAAAAAATTTCATCTTGAGATTTCCACATCATGAGAAATTCTATCAACACTTCTAGACAAATCATCAATCTTACTCAACTTTTCATCTATGGAAGTGTTGAATTTTTTTTGCATGTTGATAAATTCTTTAATATTATTCTCAAGATCAGAGGTGTTCCTATTATTATTATAAGATTGATTTCCATAGGAATTACCATAATTATTAGAGGAATTACTAGGAAAAGGCCTAGGATTAAAATTACCTCTATAAGCATTGTTGTTGACATTATTTCAAGAAATAAAATTCACATCTATGGCATCACTATTTTGCTCAATCAAAGTAGAAAAAGGCATATCATTAAATCAATCGGAGCACTTCTACTAGCAACCAATTTCGTAAGAGCATCAACTTTTTCACTCAAAGAAGAAATTTCTTCAACCGAATTAACTTTTTTACTAGTAGGAGCTCTTTCGGTATGCCATTGTGAGTAATTTGCCATAATATTATCAAGCAATTTGGTGGCTTAACCCAAAGTAATTTCCATAAAAGTACCACCAGCAGTGGAATCTAAAAGATCACGAGAAACAAAATTCAATCCCGCATAAATTTTTTGTATGATCAACCAAAGATTAAACCCGTGAGTTGGGCAATTCCTTAGCATCATTTTCATCCTTTCCCAAGATTGTGCAACATGCTCATGTTCAAGTTGCTTGAAATTCATGATCAGGGTTCTAAGGGAAATAATTTTTGCGGGTGGAAAATACTTAGTGATAAAAGCATCTTTACACTTATTCTAAGAATCGATACTATTTCGAGGCAAAGAAGAGAACCAATTTTTTTGCAGAATCACACAAAGAAAACGGAAATAATTTTTATTTTTCATATCGCATAATTCCACGAAGGTATTAAGATGGGACGCGACATCCTCATTCGGAGCATCGGAAAATTGATCTTTCAAAACAAGATTCAGGAAAGCAGTATTAATATCACAAGACTCCGCACTAGTGGCGGGAGGAGAAATCGGAGTGCTGATAAAATCATTGTTGTTGGTATTTGAGAAATCACACAACTTGGTGTTCTCCTGAGTCATGACGACTACACAACAAGATTGCACTCAAAAACAGATCCGACAAGAAAACGGGGAATGGAAAAGAGGGCCGAATAAAACGGCAATTTTTTGTGAAGTGGGGGAGAGGAAAACGAGAGGCAAATGGCAAACAATGTAAATTGCGAGGAGATGAGATTTGTGATAAGGAACCTGGTATGTGTTGAAGATCCTCCTCGGCAACGGCGCAGAAATTCCTCTTGATGTCGGCTAGGACTACGTCGCTATTTCGCCAATGAGGAAGGGATGAAAAGCACAACGACGGTAGGTATTTCCCTCAGTGATGCAACCAAAAATTTCGAACCAGTAGGAGAACCAAGCAACACAACGTAAACATCCCCTGCACACAAATAACAACCACTTGAGAAAGATACCCGGGAGCTATAGGTTTCACTAGTGGCTTCTCTCGAGAAAATAGCAAACGATGGGTAAACAAATTACTGTTGGGAAATTGATAGAACTTCAAATAATCATGATGATATCCAGGCAATGATCATTACATAGGCATCACGTCCAAGATTAGTAGACCGACTGATGCCTGCATCTACTACTATTACTCCACACATCGACCGCTATCCAGCATGCATCTAGTGTATTAAGTTCATGGAGAAATGGAGTAATGCAATAAGAACGATGACATGATGTAGACAAGATCTATCTATGTAGAGATAGACCCCATTGTTTTATCCTTAGTAGCAACGATACATACGTGTCGGTTCCCCTTCTGTCACTGCGATCAAGCACCGTAAGAATGAACACACTACAAAGCACCTCTTTCCATTGCAAGATAAATAGATCAAGTTGGCCAAACAAAACCCAAATATCAGAGAAGAAATACGAGGCTATAAGAGATCATTCATAAAAGAGATCAAAGAAACTCAAATACTTTCATGGATATAAAAAAGATATAACTGATCATAAACTCAAAGTTCATCAGATCCCAACAAACACAACGTAAAAAGAGTTACATCATATAGATCTCCAAGAAACCCTTGTATTGAGAATTCAGCGAGAGAGAGGAAGTCGTCTAGCTACTAACTACAGACCCGAAGGTCTACAAAGAACAACTCACGCATCATCGGAGAGGCACCAATGGAGGTGGTGAACCCCATCCGAGATGGTATCTAGATTGGATCTGGTGGTTCTAGTCTCTGCGGCGGCTAGATCAATATTTTGTCGACTCCCCTAGAGTTTTGGGAATATTGGGGTATTTATAGAGCAAAGAGGCGGTCTGGGGGGCACCCGAGGTGGGCACAACCCACCAGGGCGCGCCTGGGCCTCCTGGCTCGCCCTGGTGGATTGTGCTCTCCTCGGAGGACCCCTTAGGCGCATCCAGGGCCCATTAGGTGTCTTCTGGTCCATAAAAAATCACCTTAAAGTTTCACTGCATTTGGACTTCGTTTGGTATTGATTTTCTGCGATGTAAAGAACATGCAAAAAACAGCAACTAGCACTTGGCACTATGTCAATAGGTTAGTACCAAAAAATGATATAGAATGACTATAAAATGATTATAAAACATCCAAGATTGGTAATATAACATCATGGAACAATCAAAAGTTATAGATACGTTGGAGACGTATCACTGTGCTACATCATCCCTTCCTCTTTGGGGAAATACCGACATAGCTTCAAGCCGACATCCCTCCCTTGTGGGCCCTTGGTGCACCTCCTGACATAATTCTTTCACCTATATATACTCTTATATCCCCAAACCACCAGAACAAGCCACGAAAACACTTCTCCACCGCTGCAACCTTCTATACCCGTGAGATCCCATCTAGGGACCTTTTCCGGCGTCCTGTCGGAGGGGGGTTCGATCACAGAGGGCTTCTACATCAACTCTATTGCCCTTCTGATGATGCGTGAGTAGTTTATTTCAGACATACGGGTCCATAGCTAGTAGCTAGATGGCTTCTTCCCTCTCTTTGATTCTCAATACCATGTTCTCCTTGATGTTCTTGGAGATCTATCCGATGTAATATTCTTTTGCGGTGTGTTTGTCGAGATCCGATGAATTGTGGATTTATGATCACCTTATGTATGAATATTATTTGAATCTTCTCTGAATTCTAATATGCATGATTTGATATCTTTGTAATTCTCTTCGAACTATCGGTTTGGTTTGGCCAACTAGATTGGGTTTTCTTGCAATGGGAGAAGTTCTTAGCTTTGGGTTCAATCTTGAGGTGTACTTTCCCAGTGACAGTAGGGGCAGCAAGGCATGTATTGTATTGTTGCCATCGAGGATAAAAAGATGGGGTTTTCATCATATTGCTTGAGTTAATTCCTCTACATCATGTCATCTTGCTTAATGCGTTACTCCGTTCTTTATGAACTTAATGCTCTATATGCATGCTGGATAGCGGTCATTGTGTGGAGTAATAGTAGTAGATGCAGAATCGTTTCGGTCTACTTGACACAGATGTGATGCCTATATTCATGATCATTGCCTTAGATATCGTCATAACTTTTCCCTTTTCTATCAATTGCTCGGCAGTAATTTGTTCACCCACCATATTATTTGCTATCATGAGAGAAGCCTCTAGTGAAATGTATGGCCCCCGGGTCTATATTCCATAATACAAGTTCCATTTTCAATCATATAAGTTTTCGATCTACTATTTTGCAATCTTTTACTTTCCGATAAATAAACCAAAAGTATTTACTTTACCATTTATCTATCTTTACCAGATCTCACTTTTGCAAGTAACCGTGAAGGGATTGACAACCCCTTTTATCATGTTGGGTGCAAGTTGTTGTTTGTTTGTGCAGGTATTTAGTGACTTGTGCATTATCTCCTACTAGATTGATACCTTGGTTCTCAAACTGAGGGAAATACTTATCTCTACTTTCCTGCATCATCCTTTCCTCTTCAAGGGAAAAACCAACGCAAGCTCAAGAAGTAGCAGGAAGAATTTCTGGCGCCGTTGCCGGGGAGATCTACGCCAAGTCAAGCCATACCAAGTACCCATCATAAACTCGCATCCCTTGCATTACATTATTCGCCATTCGCCTCTTGTTTTCCTCTCCCCCACTTCTAAAACGATTTTCGAAAAGAGTTGCCCTTTTCTTCGCCCTTCTTCTGTTCATCTTTTCGTTTGCCCTTATGTCTACTTGGTTTGTTTGCTTATTCGCTTGGCTAATTGTGTATTTATTGGAAAGAAAGAACAAAAATCTTATGGATCCTCATACACTTGCTAATCTTTTTAATATACCCAATTTGGATGAACCAATTGCTAGTGAGTTGAGTGCACTAGATTATCTTTATGAGGTTTTGCTTGAAATTCGTGAATCTAAAAATTGTGATGAACTGTTGAAAGATGAAATTTATGAAGTGATTCACGATAGCTCCTTGAATGAAAAGCATGATTGCAACGATATTAGTATAAATTCTATTAATGACAATTGTGTTAATGATATGAAAAACCCTAAGCTTGGGGATGCTAGTTTTGCTGTGTCCAGTACTTGTTGCAATGATCATGATTGGGGTGATTCTTCTTACAATCTTGAAAAAATATTTAAGCCCCATGATGAATATGTGATTGATAATAATGTTTGCAATAATACTGAAAGTGGGTTTGGAAGAGTGTCAACTTTAGATCCCACATATTTGGATAATATTCAATCTTATGAAGTCTTTGATAAAAGTGGGTTTGGAGAGGTCATGACTTTATTTTGTGATAATCCCACTATTTCGGAAGAGTGCCAACTTTGCATGCATGTGGATCATGAAGAGAAAGTTTTATGTGATAGATATATTGTTGAATTTGATTATGATCCTGCATGTAATTATTATGAGAGAGGAAAATATGGTTGTACAAATTTCATGTCACTAAATTACCTCTTGTTTTGTTCAGATTGTTATTGTTTCTTTCTTCTTCCATGCATATGCTAGTTTTTGCTTTCCTTGATAATTTGTTTGCTTATAAGATGCCTATGCATAGGGAGTATGTTAGACTTAGATGTGTTTGTCATGTGTTTTATGATGCTCTCTTTGTGCTTCAATTCTTGTCTTTCTTGTGAGCATCATTGAAATCTCAATGCCTAGCTAAGGGCATTAAACAATAGCGTTTGTTGGGAGGCAACCCAATTTTATTTTTTTGTTTTTGCTTTTTAGGTTATGTTTTGAATTAAATAATTCATCTAGACTCTAGTTAGATGTGGTTTTTGTGTTTTAGTTAGTGTTTGTGCCAAGTAATACCTTTGGGATAGCTTACAGTGATAGTTGATTTGATCATGCTGAAAAACAGAAACTTTTGCGCTTAGGAAAACAATTCTCATTTTTAACAGGAGCATGATAAAATACTGATTCTTTTTGCAGAAGATTAATAAACAAATTTCTTAGGTTTTCCTAATTTTTCAGAATTTTGGGAGTTACATAAGTATTCTGGAGTTACAGATTGCTATAGACTGTTCTGTTTTTGATAGATCCTGTTTTCTATGTGTTGTTTGCTTATTTTGATGATTCTATGGCTAGTATCGGGGCGTATGAACCATGGATAAGTTGAAATACAGTAGATATTACACAAATATAAATAAAGAATGAGTTCAGAATAGTACCAAAAGTGGTGATTTATTTTCTCATACTAAGGAGCTTATGAGATTTTCTGTTGAGTTTTGTGTTGTGAAGTTTTCAAGTTTTGGGTAAGGATTTGATGGACTATGGAATAAGGAGTGGCAAGAGACTAAGCTTGGGGGTGCCCAAGGCACCCTAAGGTAATATTCAAGGAAAACCAAGAGCCTAAGCTTGGGGATGCCCCGGAAGGCATCCCCTCTTTCGTCTTCGCCTATCGGTAACTTTACTTGAGGTTATATTTTTATTCACCACATGATATGTGTTTTGCTTGGAGCGTCTTGTATGATTTGAGTCTTTGATTTTTAGTTTTCCACAATCATCCTTGCTATACACACCTTTTGGGAGATACACACATGAATCGTGATTTATTAGAATACTCTATGTGCCACTACAAAAAAATACACTTCCGTGATGATACGTGTTTGTCATAGTAGGTCGCTTTTTTTGTCATGCATGTACATCCGTGACAAATTTATGACAGAATCAAGATAGGCATACCTGTGTTGTTGTAGAAGTGTTCCATGACATTACCAAAATTATCATCACGGAGGTGTCCACTTCCATGACGATAAATCGCGCCTCATAGAAGTGCTTTCGTCAAGGGTGACCGACACATGGCATCCACCGTAACGGAACGCCGTTAAGCTATTGGGTCGGGTTTTGGATCCGATAACCCGTTAATAGCCCCGACCAATGGGAAATTTCCACGTGTAAAATTCTTATTGGCCGGACAAAACACGTGTCAGCTCGTCAGTGGGTCAGATAGGCGCCTATGATACGTCGACACGTGGCATGGCCCAACAGAGGCCCATTCCTGTGAAAAAGTCGGCCCGTTTGACTTGGTAAAAAGGTGGCGGGCCAGCCCATGGAAAGCCTATTAACGGCCTGTTCGCATATAGCCCATTTACAGCCCACTAACCCAAGGCCCGTTACGCCCTATCCGAATTAGGCCCAGTAGCGTCATCTGGGCCATCCAATATGATTCCAGCCCGTCTTCACTTCTGGCCCATGTATGGCCCATGACGTCTTTCGGCCCATATGAGGCCCTATGTAACTCTTGGCCTATTAATGGCCCGTGGTAAAACTGGCCCGTAATGAATAGTGTATCACTTTACACCCATTAACGGCCCGTGGTGAAACTGGCTCGTAATGAACAGTGCATCACTTTATACCCATTAACGGCACGTTATTCTGTTGGGTCGTTTCCAGCCCATGTTATCTTTCGGCCTTCTCAGAGCCCATTTATTCTTGGGCTCATTCCTAGCATTCGTTTACTTACGGCCCATTAATGTCATTTTCTGCTTGTGGGCCAAATTCAGCCTGTGGTTACAGTCGGCCCGTTTGTGGTCCGTTAATATGTTGGGCCATTTTCATAGCATCATCAAATACGGCCTATTAACGATGGCCCGTTATGGTCGGCCCATGAACGGACGATTCCAACTCTAGCCCGTTTACGGCCATAATGCGGCCTGTTATTGGCCCATGTTTGGCCAATCGATCATACGGCCCGTATAAGGCCCATTGATGATACGACCCATAGAAGGCCCATTGTTTCTACGGCCCGTAGAAGGCCTACTGTTTCTATGACCCGTCTGTTTCTACGGCCGTAGGAGGCCCAGTGTCACTACAGTAAATATTAGCCCATGGTTATTGTGGCCTGGTTTTAAAAAATAGGTTATTGCAGCCACTAGTTAACCACGGAAAAAGAACTGCAATGGCTACAAGCAAACAAATAAACAAGACAACAAGGAAATAAATAAGCAAGCAACTAACGCTAGGCTATCACGGCTATTACACATATTACATTCACTGGGCATCAAAGTTTGCCACCAGTGCAAATATAGGGAACAAAGCAGCATATCATATACACTGGCCATCAAAATTGGCCACCAGTGCAAATAAACGCGGCAGCAAAACAAGAGCATAACTAAAACAACTTCAGAAGAGCTCAAGAAATGTTATCCTGGGTATCCACCATGCTGGCAATAAGCTTAGCAAGCTGATTAGCTTTGTCTTATTTGGCGCTAAAATCCTCCAACGCTTGTTGTTGCACCAGAAAGTATGCATATGAATGCTCCAGGGACTTCCGCAGTCCTTCCGCTTCTTGTCGCAGCACAGCTGATCGATGTCTTTCATCTTGTAGTTGAGACTCAAGAAACCGAACTGATTCAGACAGTGAGTTTGAATAGCTTGTGCAAGCGGTAGTTGCCAGTAACTCCAACACTAAACCAAGACAGGATGTGTCACTATCCTGATCCTTATCTGCATTACTTCCTTTATCATTGCTTAATAAGGGACTCTTCCCCAATATTCTGTCAGCATTCTAAAAGAAGAAACAAGCAGACACATAACAAGTTTAGCATGTACTAGTATATGAAACTCATTTCGGTGAACCAGTTCATTAGTAAGGTGGACAGGATTAAACTACCAAGTCTTCTATTGCCAAGTACTAGTACATAATAAAAGCATCAAACAAACATATATATATGTCCTATGGTAGCAATGGAATCTTAAATTAGAACAGTTGTTCTTCAGGTTTAGGCACTTGTTCTACATGAACAGAGTACAGTAAGACGCAAGAATATAATAGTTAAAAATAGAAAATGAGCTTGTAGACCTTACCACATTCTTGGTTCGGGACCAGTACAGAACAAGGTGTTCCCAGTCATCGTCCAGTAAATGTGTCTTAGGACAACGTAAGGGAATTTGGTGAGTTTCTTTGCCGGTGAAGTACGTTTTCTTCAGGTAATTCCGATACTGCCACCAAGCATTCTTGAAGATAGCAGAGGTATTAGCACAGGTTACCTCATCCTGAGTTTCCAAATCGGTCCTTCTCTATAGAGAAAAATGGGAAAATTTGCTGTATTATAACCATCATGGAGGTAGGATGTATGGGACGAAGCAAAGTAATTGCCATGAATAACATTACTTACACATAACTCCTGGACAAACACCTGCAACTGGCATTTTCCTTCATTTTCAGTATAATATTTCCAAGATGGGAAGATACGCACATACGATTTAACAACATCAAATGTGATAGATGCTAAACTACGACTAGCTGGTTGTGCTTCCTCCACAGGAATAGGCGTACTAACTGGTGGAGTTGGGGTTCGTCGTGATAGTACTGGCCCTTTGGGCACTGGAGCTACCTTACTAACTGCTCTTTTTTGGGAGATCTGTGGTGGAGATGGTGCTGTGTCAACAGGAACTGGGTTACTATCGGCTGGGGTTGGGGTTAGATTGGGTGAAGCTGGTTCTCTGTCCATTGTAGTAGGGGTACAATCTGCGAGAGTTTGGGTTATGTGTGGTAGGGCTGGTTCTTGTGCATGTACAACCGGGGTGCTATCTCCACCAAGAGGTAGCACTGTTTTATTTGAAGACCGTGTTTTTAGTCCGCTAGATACTGGCATCACCCGCTCCAATTCAAATGGCTGATAAACAGGAAACACAGTTGAATGTAGAGACATTGTATGAGAGACAGATGCAATAGATAGTGTGGAAAAAAGAGGACATGAAATAGTTGACATGTATATTGTTTAACTAAAACAGATAGCATGACATAATTTCACATATATGATGTCTATCTAAACTGGATAGCATAGCATAACATAATTCAAAGATATGATGAATAACTAAACAGGATCGCATGACATAATTCACCTACATGTTATCTAAGTAATTAGGATCGCATCATTTAATTCACATATGTGATTTATATGCTAAACAAAGGGCATTCGATATGATGTCTGAACTAAGAACATGGTGTTGAATATTGTGTATATGATGTCTAAACTATGCAATGCAAGACACCGTATGCATGATATGAGCAGTATAACCGTGCCAAGTTAGAGCATACACCTCAGTGGGGGAATAGGACTGGTCATCTGTCTCTGAATCCATCTCCGAGGAGCTATCAGGACCCAACAAGAGATCTGCTTCGACAGGTAGCACTGTCTGCTCTGAAGGCCTTGTTTTCACTCCAGATTTTTCCATCTCCCACCCAAATGGCTGATTCACAGGAAGAGTAGTTTAATGTACAAACATTGTCAACAAATGGAAATGTAATGAAGAAAAGGATGGGCAAGATATCATTCAAATATATGATGCTTGGTTAAACAGGATGGCATTGCACATTTCACATATATTATGGCTGGCTAAAAGACATGAGACTGCATAATTCCCATATATGATATAGAAACTAAACAGGTGGCATTATAGAACATGTCTAAACTAAGCAGATGACATATATGATGTCAAAAGTAGGCACTGCAAGGCAACATATGGATGATATGACTAACATCATCATGCCAAGGTAGAGCAAACACCTTGGGGGTAAATAGGAGTGGTCAGCGGCGTCCGAATCCGCCTCAGAACAGATATCTTCCTCTAGATTACAATCTGGAGAGGGGTGGGAAGGGTTTGCCATTGAACCCACCATGGAGCGATGTCTGCATGACATTGTATTGCCGCGCAAAACTCTTCTATTTTTCTCTACATTTCAGCATGACTGTGTACAATATCTGACATGCATACGAAAAAAATATGGTGAGATTATGTAAGGAGAGCATGCAGAAATTTAGAGTGATGGTAACAACCAGTGGATCAATGTTTTTCCGTTGAACCAAAATAGCCCTAATGGATCGACGTGAATGTATAGTAATAAGTGATGCAACAAGTGTACAACCTCTTTGCCATAGCCGTGTCGACCTCAGCATCATTGGGTTGGTCGCTGAAGCAGTTGAGGCAGAGGTGGCTGTCGGAGGTGTGGAGGAAGATCTGAGGGATCTGTAGATGGCGTCCAGGGCACTGCTCTGTTGTGATGGATCGTTCTATCGTTGGAGCAGCTCCGGTGAGCCGTAAGACGTCAAGGCTGAAGTAGCACAAGACAGACATCGTCAATCTCAAGTGGGATTCTAATAACATCTCCAATAGATGATGTAAAATGGATGTAAAATTAACATCACCAAAAACCACCTGACTACAACAGATGAGGTAAAAGCTGTTGACTCTGAACTACACTGTCGAAACTGAAATTTACTGTGGAATCTGAATGCTACTGTCGAAACTGAACGCAATGGTAGCAGAGAGGCACTTGACATGTAGTTTAGGGAGGGCCTGCAGTTCATCTTCAACCTGCACCCCCTTGAGCCGCCAGCCACCACCGGCCGAACTACCGGCCCCAGCGCCGCCTCGCCGCCCCGAAACAACTCGCCACCACCGCCCCGGCCAGCCCTCTAGGCCCCCCGCCCCCCACCCTGAACCCTAAGATAGATAGTGGGGTACCTCTCCGGCGAGCCCCCGTCCCCGCTGCGGGTGGTTCTTCCTTAACTCCGGCGAGCCCCCCCAACCCCTGAAAATCGACTGACCCAAAAGTCGATTCAGTCGACTGAAGTGTTGCTTAATCGGAGCAGAGCAGCAGCACGAGCGAGGGAGGGAGCAGCAGCAGCAGCTGGGCGAGCGAGCGATCGAGCGAGAGCCGGAGCAGCAGCAGCAGCAGATCCGACTGGTATGGACACCGCCGCCGAAGGGGCCTTGCACTGGGGGAGAGCCGCCGTGGAGATGTCGCCCGTGGCGCCGGCTTCATGGTAGCCGCTCCATGGGGTTGCGGGATGGAGCACCGTCGGTGCCGGGAGGTCAAGTTAAGGAGAAGGTGTGATGCGATGAGTGTACAACCTCTTTGGTGGCACCGAGTAGGCCTCTGCTTCGTCCGAGGAGTCAGTGAGGATGTTGCGGTTCTGGTGGAGCAGGTTAAGGCGGCGCTGTGGGGATGGAGCAGCCGCGATAGACGAGGCGATCGTCGGAGCAGCTCCTTGGAGGTGGAGGACGGGGCGGCTGAACCGGCGGGACGGCGAGATGGACGACGGATCCTCATCCAGGGAGGTGGACGAGGGACGTCGAGCTATTGCGGTGGACGACGTCGTCGGGGAAGAGGATCTGACTGGGCAGCGGTGACGTGGCGGACGGAGGAGGGTGGGGTTTCGCGGCTGGAGTGGAGAGGTTATAGCGGCCTGGGATTTCGAATGGCGAAAAGGGGGCGATGGGAGGGGGTGAAGCATGACTTACGAACGCGCTTGTCCAAAATGTAGGGTGTGTTACAAAAGTACCCCCCACTAATTTGAACTAGCGGCCCTTTCGGCTCAGGGTTAGAAGGAGGATTTCGCGTGTCGGGATTTGGCAGCTGGAGGGAGTTTTCGCGCGCGTTGTAATTTCGGGATAGCAAGGCGCGGGTTGTGAAGGCGCAGTTTTGGGAGCACGATATCTGAATTTTTGGGATATAACAAGACGCGGGTTGAATTTTAGGGACAAGCCTAATGTGTAGTAATATTGTACTTGTACGTACCAAATCAATTCGCACTTCCCTCAACCAAAAAGAAAACGAAAAAAATAAAACTATTCACACCACACAAAGAGAGAGTCTTGCCCCGTTTTACTATACAAATGCTATTCAAAGCTTCTCCCTCCTTCCATATTTATAGGGTCTAATGCGTTTTTCAATGCTAACTTTGACCAAATGTTAGAGCAATGATATATGACATGCAACTTACACAAAGCACACCGTTAAATTCATCTGTGAAAGGTTCTTTCAATGATATAATTTTCACATTGTGCATGTCATGTACTATTAATCTTGTCAATAGTCAAAGGCGGTCTTAAAAATCTCATTACGCCCTATATAGATGGAAGGAGGGAGTATGAATCCATGTTATGTCCGATTAAATTTTTTTGCTTGCTGTATAATGCATGTAACCTACTCATACCAACATTTTAGTGCATTCCAAATGTCTATACTACTGCTGCAATTTGAACTAAATTTGAATTTGTTTCTCTATTTCAATAAGAAACTACAATCATGATTGTTGCCAACTTCAACCATCATAGTTTCCTTGCTATCCGCCAGATATAAATCAGACGGCCTATAATGCAGGATGGCGGGCACACCATCATCAACAATTCCATTTTTTATAAGAGTAGAGATAAAATATATTAAATGTAGTATACCATGTTCATAACCACACCATGTGTATCACCGTTATATATATTCACACATCCGTCGGTTTGAAACACTATGATAAATTCTTCAAATATCCGAATTCGCTTTTTATAATGAAGTATATATGATCTCTATTCATCTTTTACACCCACACAACCCTCTTATCTTTGTAGCTAGCGCTAACTTTCTCTTGTGCATGCACACGCCCGCATCCCTCTCACCCTCCCTCAGAATTCTCTAGCTCCATCGCGCAAATTCGTCTTTTCACTTAAGGTCGTTCACCCACGGTGTGTGTAGGCCCCCCAGCTCCTTTACGGCACACATCGATCGATATGCCTCTCTAGCTAGGTGTGCCTAGCACAAACACAAGCTTCCCCTCTTCTCTTGTCACCGTCCATGCGTCACTCCCACCACTCTTTTCATTGTTCTCGTACTCGCACACTCCTCCCCCTCGATATAGTATGCCTCTCGTACCACCTCCTACATGCATCCCTCTCTCTCTATCCTTCTCCTCGTGCCTCATTTGTTCTAACACACACATGCATGTATACCGATCGATCTCCCAACATATACCTAGATCGACTTTAACTACCCCCCCATCGATCGACGTACCTCACAAGTTATGTCTCTCCTTTCTCTTACAAAGGGCGATTGATCTTCCTATGTGGTTACGTCTGCTTACCACAGCCACATCGTCCCCCCTCATCATTCGTGCATGCCTCCTGACCCGTCTCTCACACGCACATGCACAGACAACAAGCAGCCATCTCCTCTCTTATTGATATTGCGGGCGTGCCCTCCGTTTGTCTAGCAAGCCTATCCCACCATTTGTTAGAAGCAACTCCACTACCACCCCCTCCAACACTCTAGCTCTGTCTCTCTCCCAACCTTATTCATCTCCTGCACATATGCATGGATGCCGATCGATCTCCCTTAATACATGAGGCAGATCGATCTCCTTAATACATGAGGTAGGCCTCTCTCCTCCTCCACACATATACCTGCCATTGTACCTCTATAGTTAATTGGGCTTCCCTCTCCCCCCACCACACACCGATAGTCGAGCGCTGCAGGTAGGTATCCATGCCATAGAGACAAACTGCACATGTCCCATCTCACGTTCCAGTAGGCCAGCCACTCTATATCTTTGACGTGGGCACACACAAATTCGATGGCACTCTTTACCGATCGCGCGCACGCGCGCACACACACACACATATCATCCCTCTCTTCGATTCTATGGACACCTCAAGCAGATGATACCTCCACTCTCTTCTCGTGGATTGCCCCCTCTATATATATGTTATATCCAGGACTCTATTTCACACACATTGCA
>NC_041388.1:93459741-93464811 GCF_002162155.2 Triticum dicoccoides
TCTCTCTAGGTTTGTATCTCTCTCACAACCCCACGTAGGTGGTGTACTTATACAAGAAGAGAATAGGTGCACCGTGCACGTACTCACGCTTCGTGCCCATCCACACCCGCGCGGGTACATGGTGGAGCTCATTTCTTTACGAAATGGCAGACCATGTGCTAATTTGAACGCCTGTAGCGGTTGTTTACCTAGGGAGGTCGTGTACCACGCGTGCACGAAACAAAGTTCGACTTGACGTGTTGTCGTGTTATTTTTAAATAAAGTTATAGCGCTCAATGGCACGTACACAGAATATAAAACGATTTGTATGGAGGAAAAGGTAGTCCGCTCTTCAGAGTATCTCACACAAGGCTCCGGTGGCCTCTCTCTCTCTCTCACCGTTGGTCACTGATCTGGCCGCATCCCGTCCGCCGGGGGAAAGGGGGTGCGGTGGCCTCTCTCTCTCTCTCACCGTTGGTCACTGATCCGGCCGCATCCCGTCCGCCGGGGGAAAGGGAGGAAGTGCATCATTTCTCCGTTCAACGGCGCCGAGGCAGCACGTCCCGATCTGCGGTACACATCATTCTCTCTGACCAAGCTCCGGCGCGGCAGGGCCTACGCCACCTGCTCGCAGATTCCGCCCGCTGTCGCTCACCTAGTTACATCCCGACGACCTCCAGGTATCCCCTCCGGCCTTGCTCCACTGCCTGTTTTCCCACGTCGCTGCATGTGGATCTTCCATAGTTCTTTGCCCAAAACGTAGCACGTCCGACGTACTTTCCATATTGCATTCTCGTCCTCACACCGTTTTAGACAAACACAACCGTGTTGTTATCTTCCCTTAGGACAAGGAATATGCTTCTTTTTTGTCGTCGCATGTGTCATCAACTGTTATTGGCTGGTAATTGTTTCCTTTCTACCTCTTTTTTGCAAACAGGGCTATCCATTTCACCTCGTTGCTATTGCGACCTTTTGGTGAACTGCACAAATCACTTTTTTCTTAAGAGTATTTTGTGCAGTTGTACTAAAATGTCACACGGGCAACATCTCTACATTTCAGTGCGACTGCACAAAGGGAGATTGGTTTTGCTCTATCCTCCTCATCCAACTCCGAGCCTAATCTTCTCCAGCTAGTTAGTCTTAAGAGAGACTGCAAAGGTGAACGGCTTCTATTTGTGTGTTTATTGTTTCATCAGCAGTCCTCTATTATCGTAATCACACTTGATATCTTTGGAACAGGGACGCTCAGCTCTATTTTAGTGGAACTGCACAAAATGATCGGAATGTTGCATGCTCCAGACAGCTACTTTTTTCCCAACATGCCTTGTTGATTTAGACAGAGCTGGGGGGGGGGGGGACGTTGCTGCCAATGAAAGCATGGATCAATTTTAATTTAACACCTTCTCACAACTTTGTATTCAGTTGTGATGTAATTATTAGCTCTGATCTGCTAATAATTGACATGCATTAGCAAGGAAGTTAGTTTTTTATTGTCTCCGAAAGAGCATCGATGGCAAGACACGCGAAACAAAAGCTGAAAGCTCACACCATTGTACAATTTCATGTCACTAGAAAATTATTTGTATAGTACGTCAATTATGTAAACAAATGATGGAAGCTTGATAGCATTGCCAGAAGCCTCTTCATCATCCGGGTCCATGTGCCATGCACAAAATTATACTCCTTCGTTCCTAAATATTTTTCTTTTTACAAATTTCAAACGGGCATATTTTAGAGTGTAGATTCACTCATTTTGCTTCGTATGTGTACTCCCTCCGTTCCTAAATATTCTATTCGTCTTAACAGAGATTTCAACAAGTGACTACATACGGAGCAAAATGAGTGAATATATACTCTAAAATATGTCTATATACATCCGTATGTGCCAGTCCATTTGAAATCTCTAAAAAGACAAATATTTGAGTAGTCACTCGTTGAAATCTCTAGAAAGACAAATACTTCGGAGTATATTTAAGAACCGAGGGGGTAGTGCACAACCGCATGGGAGACTCAGCCCGGTCGTTGCACCGCATTAATAGTGAGTAATGAGCAGTCAAATCATAAGCCCCGCCTTTCCCACTGTAAGTTGCTCTGAAGAAGCAACCATCAATACGCTCTTCTTTGAATCCGCTCATACTACTCCATCCGTCACTGTTTATACAGCGCGCTTCAGAAAAAAGAAAAAAATCTGTGGGACCAAGGCGACTAGCGATCGGCCTGAAAAATAGCATTGGTAGTTATAGCACGGCGTCTATTACTAGAGGGAATAATGCATACACACATGCATGCAGTGCTTCCACCCCGGGTACACACATGCATGCACTCCGTAGTAGTACAGTAAATGGAGAGAAAATTGTGGACTTGATTGCGGTTACCACGCCCTAATTAATTGAGCATTAAACCAAACGCGTCTAAAGTCTCTCTGGTGGTGGAAATGCATTGAGAGAAATGCATCATAATGAAGCGCGCCCTGTAAACTATGATGGAGGGTGGAGTAGTATGAAGGTGCAAAACCAAGTACGCGTACTACTGCGCTTGGCTCGTCGCCCCTTCGTGAAGTCGAACAATGATGGTACTCCGCATGTTGGGTACTATAGTGTATGCCTCTGACAATCTGACACCGAATGGACTGATGCATGTTCACCGAGGGTAGGTTGCATTAGTCAAAAGGCGTAAGCGAGCTTCACCTTGTCCTGCAAGCTTCTCCTCGTTCTATGAGTTGACGGGACACACCCAAAAGTAGTGCTAGTCCATACTCCCTCCTTTCTGGTTAATATGGCTTAATATTTTTTGCGGGCAAATGAGAGAGCTTTATTCATATATAAGCATTCTTAGGATGATCAGCCAAGACACTGGTCACTAGGAAGCAAGGTACCCCGCAAAAAAAGAAGTAGGAAGCGAGGTGTTTCATCAAGCCAGCTCTCGGCCACATTCAAAGTGCAGCAAGCACGGTTCGCACGAAGATGCGCCGCAAGGTTTGCTGACGTGTTTACGTGCTGAATAACAAAAAAAGAGGAAATATTACTGAGCGCTACTATTTGTAACAGGATATGAGCTAGAATTAAGCGAGAATTGTGGGGAGTTTTCCATGCAATCAACTTCCATTATCACATGCGAGAACCCTCAAAGAGAACCAAATGTGTTGAGGATTGCTTTATCACATTTTAAAATTGTAATAAGAGTGCAGACGCTCCTCCATCCGGTTCCTAGTACTAGTATAGTACGTACCTTTATGGACCATAGTAGTAGTACTAGTAAACTTTGCGCTTGGTTGTTCGGGAAGTCGAACAATAATAGCACTAGTAGTATAGTGTATGCTTCTGGCAATCTGACACCGAATTAACTGTTGCACGTCCACCACCTGAGCGAGGGAGAGCTTGCATTAGTCAAAAGTTTCTCCTTGTCCTGCGAGCCACCGCGCGCAAGCTTCTCCCGTCCTGCAACCTTCTCCTCATTCGGCAAGTTGACGGGACACAACAAAGTAATGCTAGTCCATGCTGCCTCCTCTCCGGTTAATATGGCTTAATTTCAAACGAGATAAATACACTATCTATCACTGCATATTTGTAAAAATACGATCGGTGGACTTCATAATACGCTCATTGCACTCAATATATATATTTTCCGGTGTTCATACGGTCACTAGCTCACCCTGACTGAGTATGTGTGTGCATGCACGTGTAGGTTGAGCACTTGAGCGTGACCGTGTGTGTTCCATCGTGTGCTCGGACATGCATGCATTAGGGCGTCGCGCACGTTTTTGCATCCATGTGTACGTGTGACTGTTGCATACACGTAGGAGGAGTACGTGTAGGGGCCACTAAGGAGCAGTCAAATCACACAGTAAGTTAGTCAAAAGAAGCAACCATCATTTCACTCTTGAATGACACGTACGCAATATAAAATGGTTGATATGGAGAGAAAAAGAAAACCACTATATATACACTAGCAGGAGCCTAAGCTACAAGCCTGCTTGCTTAGGTTGCTCTCTTCACAAGCATAGAACAACGAGCATGATCCCGCAGCTGGGGGAAGGGAACAATGTTCTGCGTAGACGCGGTCGACATCGGCGAGGGAGAAAACCCACAGTCGGTGCGTCCCAATCGGGGGTCACCGCGGTATGGGCCGATGTCGTGTCCGAACCGCCCTTCTAGCTACAGCCCGACGTCCCAGGTAGTCCATCTTCCTTTTGGAGCCGGCTTGCTCCACTGCCGTAGCTCCATCTCCATGTAGATCTTTCTCTACTTCTACCGGCTTCTACTTGTGATGAGTTTATGTCTCATGAACTAGTGCCAGTACTATTATTCTAATCACACTTCTTCAATATCTTTGCCATCAGGGATGCTCAGGTCGATTTTAGTGGAACTGCACAAAAGCATCGTATGATCCAAGGGTGCCAGCCGTCTTTCCTTCGACAGGTTCTACCTGGCCAGGAAATTAAATCATGTTTAGGGTTTAGGCACTACTAGGAAAAGGGCTACTAATGGCGCACCAGTTTTGCCTACTAATGGCGCATCACTGGTGCGCCATTAGTATCACACCACTAGTATTTTTTTACTAATGGCGCACCACTGGTGCGCCATTAGTATCTGGTATACTAATGGCGCATCACTTGTGCGCCATTAGTATAGGCCACTAGTGCGCCATTAGTATAGGCCACTGGTGCGCCATTAGTATATTTGAATTTTGAAGGCGGGAAAATAGTAGTGGCGCACCGTCTAACCCCCACCGTGCACCATTGCTATTTTTGAATTTTGAATTTGGATCTGGATCGTGATTTTTTTGCCCATTTTTTGCTCGTTTTTTGGCACGATATTATTTCAAATTTTTCCTGTTTTTGGATCTTGTACGTTCTTTTGCCGTGTTCTTTTGCCGGAGAGGAGTTCGCCGAAGAGGAGGAGGAGGAGGTCACCGGAGAGGCGCTCGCCTACATCGCCGGAGAGGAGGAGGAGTTCGCCGGAGAGGAGGAGGAGGAGGTCGCCGGAGAGGAGTTCACCGGAGCATCGGAGAGGAGGAAGGAGAAACCATGAGGGGATGGGAGGAGAGGAGGGAGGAGGAGCTCACCGGAGAGGTGGGAGGAGGAGCTCACCG
>NC_041388.1:93465146-93476337 GCF_002162155.2 Triticum dicoccoides
GGTTCGTGGCAACAACCGTGACCAATGCCTCCCTTTAGTCCCGGTTGGTGCCACCAACCGGGAACAAAGGCCTGCGCCTGCCAAAGCCGCGATGCGGTGGGATGTTTAGTCCCACCTCGCTAGCTGAGGAGCGGCCGCACCTGTTTATAAGCGATGCCCCGCCATCTCCATCGAACTCCTCAGAACTGCAGGCCTCTGGGCCTAATCTCACACCGCTATGCATGTTGGCCTGCTGGACCTTCTGCGGGCCTGAATCCTGGCTCATGGATGGGCTTCTAGTCGTATTCAGGCCGTGGTGGCCCAGTAGGTGGCATTTTTTTTACTATTTATTTTTTCATTTCTACTTAGAACTAAATACTTATAGTTTTTTAGTGATTTTTTTCTTTTAGGTCACAAAAATTATAAACTTTCTGTTAGTGCCATTAGTTTTAAAATTTGAATAGTTTAAATTTGAATTTTTTAAAATTTGTGTGAATCACTAGTTTATGAATAACTTTACTATAAAAATTGATTCTTGAGTCATTCTTTTTCCTGCTATTTAATATTATTGTGTTTTATCATTATACTCAATTTGGTAATTTTAGTTAGTCATAAAAAATATTATAGGCATTTTTTCTTTTTTGCTATTTATTTTTTCATTTATACTTAGAACAAAATACTTATAGTTTTTTAGTGTTTTCTTTTTTCTTTTAGGTCACAAAAATTATAAACTTTCTGTTAGTGCCATTAGTTTTCAAATTTGAAAACACTTTTTTGTTTTTTTTTGCTTTTAGTGCCTAGTTTTTTCCAGTTTTTTGTTTTGTTTTCTGCATTATTTATTTTCTTTTGTTTTTTGCTTTATTTTTTTAATTCTTTTTGCTTTTAGTTTTAGAAAAATTATAAATTTTCTGTTAGTGCCATTAGTTTTCAAATTTGAAACACTTTTTTTAGTTTTTTTTGTTTTCTTTGTTGTGTTATTTATTTATTTTGTTTCTACTTACAACAAAATACTTATTGTTGCTATTTTTATTTTTTTCCAGTTTTTTTTGTTTTGTTTTCTGTAATGGCGCACCGCGGGCAGGTGCGCTATTACTAACTTTTTTATTTTTTTGATTTATTTTGAATTTTGAAGGCGGGAAGATACTAATGGCGCACCATGGGCAGGTGCGCCATTAGTAACTTTTTTATTTTTATTTTTTTGACTTATTTTGAATTTTGAAGGCGGGAAGATAGTAATGGCGCACCATGGGTAGGTGCGCCATTAGTAAGTTTGAATTTTTTTGCCTCTCCAGATCTTAAAAGCCCCGTATCTTTTTTTCTGTTAGGTTTTTGAGGATTTTGAAAATGTTTAAACTTTTCAAGTAGACGATTTTTCATATAAAAAACTTTTTCATCCGAGTTCGTACGCAAAAGTTATGCCCATTTTACAAATTCTCAAGAGATTTCGCAAATAAAGTCGAAATTCATATTTGTAAATTTTCACAACAACTAGACCACATATCACATGGGAAACTTTTTTTCTTTTATTTTTTTGACATTTCCATCATTTTTTTTATTTTTTTAAAACTGAAAAGGCGGTCCACGAGGGGGGGTGCATTCGGTGGAAGTGGTGGCCAAGTTACTAATGGCGCACCGTGGATGTGGTGCGCCATTAGTATTTGGACACTAATGGCGCACCAACACATGGTGCGCCATTAGTATATAGTAATGGCACACCACATGTCTGGTGCGCCATTAGTGTCAATTCCATCTATAGCCCTTTTCCTAGTAGTGAGGGTTTAAGTCGTAGTGACCCCATCAGTAGTTGTTCTATCGTACACTCTCTCACAACTTTTTTCTTTAGTTGTGAAGTAAATATTGGCTATGATCGGCGAATCATTGAGATGCATCAGCATGCGTGTTAGTTTTCCTTTGTATTTGATGGAATGTTGTAACGGGGCAATCTTGGAATAGGAATGAAAATGGAGTGGAAAAGTTTCCATTTTTCCGGAGAAAAAATGGAAACGGAGAGAAACCAACGTTTCGTTTCATTAGATCGCGCCATCGAGCAAAACCAACGTTTAAATCACGTCTGTCGTGTTCGTGTCTCACCCTCCTCCACGGCTCAACCCCACACGGTCGCTCAGCATGCCACTCACCGCAAACCGAGTAGTATACCATAACTTTCCCACCTGCTTGTCGATGGATCGTGCCATGGAGTACTAGCACTACTGGAAGAGATTGACGAGTTGGGGGAGGACAGCTAGCTGTAGCACGGACTCCCAAGAACTTACTACTAGAAGAGATCGCTCATGTTGTAGCCGGCTATTGCGACCTTTGAACGCGGAGTAGCCGCGTGCACCCAGAAGCGATGCGGGCGACGCTCTCTCGCCGACGCGCCGCTTCAACGCCGGCGCCAGTGAGAGGTCGCGTCCGCTCTGGCCGGGCATGAATGTGGCACTGACCGTTTCAGGCGGGAAGCACGCGTGGGTGATGAAGAGGGTTCAGGTTGGTCAGGACCGGCCGTGGCAGCGGTCCGGACGTGCGCAAACAAGAGATGATGTACGTTAATATTGCTGCGTATATAATTAACAACGTAATAATGTGCCAGTTGGACAAATATGATTGGAGATGGAGATGGAAATGGAATTTTACGTAAACACGAATATGCATGTCTATGTCTATGTGTGTGTGTGCGACGACTCTCGCGACCTGGAAGCGGGGGCATGTTTTTGATCGAGTTTTCTTAAGGGAGGGTAGTGTACCACACGTGAAGGACGGGAAGTGCGACCAGGACGCGTGGGCGTGGATCATTAGTTCATCGGAAGTAGTACTAGTTTTCTTCACTGTACATTAAATAAAGAGTTTCGTTTCGTACTTACACAATTTAAAACGATTGTTATGGAGAGAATAAGAAAACCACTCCACTATATTTTAGTCGTATACACGAGAGTACTATATGGACGCAGCTTCATTGACTTAGTGCACCTGCCTTTGGATTTATGACAGGTGGGCCCAAAATATGGTTGGCTCACCTGGCATACAGCCAAAAGCAGGTGCAGTGAAGGCACCGGAGCTCAACCCGTACTACAGTAGTATATATATAAGAGGGAGCCTCAGCGCTTGTTCGCTAGGGTTTGCACTGTCCACACGCTCGCCGCACTACATATATGTTACACGCTGGAGGCTCGGCGTTCATTTGCTAGGGTTTGCTATATTCACAGTCTCTCACCCTCTCTTCACCAGATCTAAACAAGACTGCGTTGGCCTCTTGTCTCTCTCTCTCTCCCCCCCTCACAACTGGTGAAGGAGGCGTCCGTATCCCGTCGCACCGGGAAGGGGAGGAGGTGCAGCATTCACTCTATCGCCTTCAGTGAGGGAGGCAATCCACTGCCAGCTACGTTGTTCTCTTTCACCCAGCGCCTGTGCGGGAGGGCCACCGACCCCTTCTATCTCGCTATCGTACGTAGTGTGGGCAGATCCGGCCTCCTGCCGCACGCCTTGCCACATCCCGACGACCCTAAGGTATAAGTTTCTTTGAAACCATCATTGCTCTAGCTGCATGTGGATCTTTTTTGATCTGTAGTCGAATCTAGGTCTTGGTTCAAAGAGGAAAGAAGGGTGTGGTGGGATGGATCAAGAATCTAGGACGTGGTTCAATGAGGAAAGGAGGGGCGGAAACTAGTATAGATTGGCTATCCAGCCGCTTTGTAGGTCAAAAAGGGAAAAAGGGGGTAACCCAGTACACACATCTGTAAGGAACTGATCTCTTTGTTGAAAAGGGAAAGAAACTGGGGGGTCGGGTAGTTTGTGCACGACTAGATTTGCTGCCCTCACATAGGAAGAGGGTTCAAAGAGAACAAATATGGGACCAGCGCATATATGCTGCTTGGCTACATACTCTGCATCACCCATTTATGCGTGTGGACGCACATGATGCTGGCATGTCCCATGCAGCTATTTTGCTGTTGTTAATCTCAGAATTAACTACTGATCTGTTTTAAAAGAATTTCTCTGTTAATCTGAATCAATGCAACCGTTTTAGAAATGCTACTGTCCTATACTTTGTTTTCCATCAAGATAAGGTGATGCTTCTTTTTGTGGCCGCATGTTTCGTCCTCCTTTATTGGCCAGTAATTGTTTTCTTTTTTGCCTCTTAAAACAGGGATATCTATTCAACTTGTTGCTATAGAAAACTTAAATGTCACACCGACAACTTTGCTTGATTTCAGTGCAACTGTACAAAACTTGATTGGATTTCCTATTTGTGTTGGTAGATTCATATTTTATGTTGGTCGTCTCATGAAAGGTCAGTACAGGCCTTCATCCACATGATTGTGCAGTGTGCTTTGAGATGCTGTGCTACTTGTATTGGTACTGTTTTAAATAAATGATGAATTGAAGCTATTGTATTGCTGTCTTTTCCCATTAAGTAGAGAACAAAAATGGGACCAACCCAGACATGATGCTTGTTGCTTTGTTACAACAAATTCAACATCACCCCCTTTATAAGCCAGTAATTGATGCCACTCTCAGAATTAACTACCGAATCTTATTTCAAAACTGCAACACTTGTTAGGGATTGGCGGGATTACCATTTTTGTGTCCGCGTGTTTCATCCTCCTTTATTAGCCAGTAATTGATTCCTTTTTTGCCTCTATTTATACAGGGATATCTATTCAACTTGTTGCTATTGTGACATTTTGCTTTGCTACGCGAAACACTTTGCTTGATTTCAGTGCAACTGCACAAAACGAGATTGGATTTCCTATTCGTGTTGGCAGATTCGTACGTGATCTTGTGTGCGTCATGACAGGTTGGTACTTGCCTTCATCCACATGATCGTGCAGTGTGTTTTGAGATGTTGTGCTACTTGTATTGGTACAGTTTTAAATAAATGATGAATTGAAGCTATTGTATTGCTGTCTTTTCCCATTAAGTAGTGAACAAAAATGGGACCAACCCAGAATGATGCTTGTTGCTTTGTTACAACAAATTCAGCATCACCACCTTTATAAGCCAGTAATTGATGCCACTCTCAGAATTAACTACCAAATCTTATTTCAAAACTGCAACACTTGTTAGGGATTGGCGGGATTACCATTTTTGTGTCCGCGTGTTTCATCCTCCTTTATTAGCCAGTAATTGATTCCTTTTTTGCCTCTGTTTATACAGGGATATCTATTCAACTTGTTGCTAGTGTGACATTTTGCTTTGCTACGCGAAACACTTTGCTTGATTTCAGTGCAACTGCACAAAACGAGATTGGATTTCCTATTCGTGTTGGCAGATTCGTATTTTATCGTTGTTGGTCTCATGAAAGGTCAGTACAGGCCTTCATCCACATGATTGTGCAGTGTGCTTTGAGATGTTGTGCTACTTGTATTGGTACTGTTTTAAATAAATGTTGAATTGAAGCTATTGTATTGATGTCTTTTCCCATTAAGTAGTGAACAAAAATGGTACCAACCCAGACATGATGCTTGTTGCTTTGTTACAACAAACTCTGCATCACCCCCTTTATAAGTAGATGGAAGCACATACTGTTGTTGCACCCACTCTACCCTGGAACTGAATCTTAGTTCAAAACTGCAAACACTTGTTAGGGATCGGCAGGAGTACCATTTTTGTTAGGGATCGGCCGGAGTACATGTTTAAGAAATGTATTGTTCAGATAATGTCTCTGTTATTATATATCAGTTATAGACTTACAGTGTTTTACAAATGGTACTATCCTGCTTTGTAGTTCTTTCTACATGTTTAACCAAGATATTGTTAAGATAATGTCTCTATTAAAATGAATTAGTTGCATTGTTTTAGGAATGATACGTTTCTGCTTTTTCTTTCTTTATACATCTTGAAACAAGGCATTGTTAAGATAATGTCTCAGTTAATATGAATGAATCACACTGATTGAGAATTGCTACTCTCTTGCTTTGTTTCCCATTAAGATAAGGTAGATCAGTAGATGTTTTTCTTCTAGGAGTACAAGTCATCAACCGTTATTTCTAAGTAATTGTTTCCCTTATACCTTTTGTTGCTTACAGGGATATCAAAATTAAAGCTCGGTTTTATTCCGACTTTGATTTTAGTTCAACTGCACAAAAGGAGCCAATGTGTCCAAGGCAAACTGCTGAATTACTAGGTCCAATTGGTCGTTCCACTTTGTAGAAAGAAGCGGTCATTGTTTGTGCTACATTACAGAAGGAATGCCCGAGAAGCTTTATAGACTATTAGGCCTTCCACTATGTAGGCCAAAAGAGGTGCCAATTTCACCTTTTCTTAGTTTGGCACCGAATCCCTCCATTGCTACAGTCGGTGCCATAAATATTAGACACCGGTGACATGACTAGTCTGCAGAGACCATTGGCAATTTAACAACACGTGGAGTGCCCTGGGCAAGAAGTGCCCAAACAAGTACAAGAAGCGACAGGACTCCACGATCATAGGCATTACATATTTTGAATGGGAAAAGCTTGTCAAAGTTTAATCATTGATGTTAGCAACAAGACGTTAGTTTAATATATTGGAATTGGAAAACCTTGTCAAAATTTGCTCATTGATGTTAGCCAGAAGACATGCATTTGATATTTTTGAGTGGGACGCCCTTGCTGTGAGCAGCGTCGAGTGTTTTTTCCTATTCCTGTGTTTAGTTTAGAAGTAAATAGTTACTCTGCTAAGATATTCCTGTGTTAAGAGTTTGTTCTAAATATTGTCTATGTAATGCCAGGCCTTGTGTTTGATTGCAAAGTTGAGCTTGGAACGTTGTGGCATGCGGCATCACGACCTGTTCACCGTACCTCCTGAGAATAATGCTTCGTATTGTTTTGCATGTCGATCTAATGCCAGTGATTTGCTTGTTAAGAAGATCATCCTCTTCTGTTGTTTCCGTGCTTAAGAAGTTCATCGTCTGATGTTTCATTCATAGCCTATACGACAAGTCGGGTAGGTTAGACGTGAAACCTTATGATCTTCCGACCAACTCATGATATTAGGCCATGATTGGATCGTCGTTTTCCAACCAAAACCGCTTGTAAAACTAACGCTTGTAAATTAAGGCAGATGGTCTCGGGCGAAGGCGCTTGGTTGGTCGATTTCGAGTAGTAAAATATCGGAAGTACTTGACACACGATAAAAACGCTGAACGACACTCGGACGATTGCTAATCCAGCTGTTAGCTGCTGTTTCAGCCTTGCCCATGGATGGCATGATACACACGTCGTGCATGTATCGTCTGGTAATGTCGTCCATATAGCAGTGCTCATAAAATATACACTGGTCTCTCAAATTACACGTGTAACCCGCCTGTTTTACTTACAGACCTCGGGCCCTCGGTTTCATTACGCCTGTATTTTACGCATTGTTTTCGATGACGGGTAAATTACACTTGTATGTTAATACAGGTTTGAAATAAACCAGAGCTCCCAAGCGCAGCCTTACCGTGTCATGCCGTCTTAGTTTCTCGAAGGTGCTCATAGGTGTCCGATGATCCTGGCTTCCTGAATGAGTAGCAGGCACTGTATCAGACCATCCGTAGGGCTCACGAGGCCCTCTCCGTTGTCCTTCGAGTTGTTGCACTCGCCGTGGCGCCGAGCATTGTTAACATCGTCAATGAACATGAGGATTCAGGAGATGACTTTATTTTGACTGGATGACACTAGGGACCCACTAGGGCCATAGCCATACGTACGCAAGTGCCTCCTTATTATGTACAACTATATTTTTTTTTGCTTTCTCCTGGTTTCCTGACATCACGGTCCCACACCATTGTCAACCTATGTAGTCAATATAAACGAGAGAATTGCACAAGGTGTGGCCGACAGCTGGGACCAAGCAGCTCGAGCAATATTTGTTTTTGAGGCGTGAGCACTACAGAGTTTTTCTTGGCGATGATTTCGTTGTTGTTCAGAGGAGAGCAGGGTATTAACTGGGCGGGCTGTGGCCCGTCTAGCCCAAGCCAGATATCCAGCCCAGATACTAATTTTTTCAAGATGAAAATGCCTAGCCCAGCTATACGTCTTTTTGAGGAATACCCAGGCAAGGTCAACTTGTTATTCTCTGCCCCGCTGGGCTGCAAATCTTTCCTAGCAGGGATGCATTAGGCTTAACAGGAAAATGGGCTTTAAAAAATAATAAATGGGATGTAATTATAAAAATTGGGCAGTAACTACAAAAAAATGCACCAAACACGAAATTAGTTTATAAAATATTATTTATGGATTTTGAAAATCTTAAATTTTCATTGTTGCGCGCACAATGTTTCGTTGGATTTTTACGTAATACAAATTTATATTTAATCTGACTAGAAATTTCGGGATAAAAATATTTCGGAGCCCATCAAAATGTCAGAAATTTTATTGAATTTTGTCTTCAATGGTTGGTTGAAATTATTAATCATTGCCCTAACTAGAAAATGGGCTGTACTTTTAACAAAATGTAAATGGGTTGTTGTAAATTCCATTAGAATTCCAAAATGGGATGTACATTCTTACAAAATGCAAATGGTCTATAAGTTCTCTGCCACACACTTGTGGGCCTACTAAGTGACGCGTCCCCTAAAAAAAATAAGTTGACGCGTATGCAAGGCTTTGCCAACTTTTATAGTCAACACACGGTTCTAGCAGCAGTGGCTGTTGGATGTCTATCCAACGGATGTCGTGCTTCTTCTTCAATCTCGGATATTCTTAGCTTTGGCCGCCCAAAAAATGATTCCTCCCCCTGACATCTGGGGCGCACCGTTTCGGAGGTTGACCTGTGGGCCTACTAAGTTGGAGCGTACCAAGGGCTTTGTCAACTTAGTCAATAATAAACGTTTCTAGCTTCAGTGACCGTACAATGTCCATCCAACGGCCGTAGTGCTTCTTCAACCTCTGGTCTTCTTGCTCCAGCCGCCCAAAGCAGCACCGGTCGTGCCGCCTGCTCCTGCCTCCCGTGGTCGGCTGTGCTGCCACGGAGGCCTCACCGCCCCCATACTACTCCCACTGTTGGCCAGGCCATCCCTCCAATCACCCACACCCCTTGTTATTCTGCGGCGACGGCAGCCTCACACCGCAGCCTAACCAGTGAACCCTCGTACTCCTCTCCGCGCGGGCTTCCACTGCTGCGTCTTCCCCGGCTCCGCGTTGTCCCCTTCCTAGGCCTCGCCGTCGTCCAGACCACCGCCCTGGGGCTCTCGGCGTGGCATGGTCAACATGGTCAACGACCGACTTCCATCGGAAGAGTACTGTACGTGGAGAGGCTGATAGCTGGGTCCAGGCGGCCGCAAGGAAGTGCCTCCTTATTACGCGCAAAATAATTATTCCTCCACCTTACAACAGGGACCCACCAGACGGGCCACCTTATTTCGCAAAAAAAAAGTTTCCCCCCCTGACTGCTCGGACCCACCGGACGGGCCAACGTATTTCGCGGAAAAAACGTTCCCCCCGCTGTCAGCTCGGACCCACCGGAAGTTCCTCCTTATTACGCACAAAAAAATGAATACTCCCCCTGCTAGCTGGGACCCACCATGGTGGGAGGCTGACTTGTGGGCCTACTAAGTTGACTGGGACGAGGGCCTTTGTCAACTTTAGTCAATATGAATGATTCTAGCTCTAGTGATCGTACGATGTCCATCCAACGGCCGTAGTGCTTCTTCAACCTCTGGTCTTCTTACTTCAGCCGCCCAAAGCAGCGCCGGTCGTGCCGCATGCTCCTGCCTCCCGTGGCCGGCTGTGCTGCCGCGGAGGCCTCACCACCCCCTACTATTCCCACCGCTGGCTAGGCCCTGCGGCGACGGCAGCCTCACACCGCAGCCGAACCAGTGAACCCTCGTACTCCTCTCCGCGCAGGCTTCCACTGCCGCGTCTTCCCCGGCTCCCCGTCGTCCCCTTCCTAGGCCTCGCCGCCGTCCACCGCCCTAGTGCTCTCGGCGCGGCGTGGTCAACGTGGTCAAGGAACGACTTCCATAGGACGTGGACTGTACGTGGAGAGGCTGACAGCTGGGTCCACGGCCGCAGTAAGGAAGTGCCTCCTTATTACGTGCAAAATAATTATTCCTCCACCTGACAGCGGGGACCCACTGGACGGGCCACCGTATTTCATGAAAAAACTGTTTTCCCCCTGACTGCTGGGACCCACAAGCTACACTTTCGCACGCAAGGAAGTGCATCCGAGCAAAAAAACAAAATGATTCGCCCCCCTGACTACTGGGACCCACCAGCTACATCTTCGCACGCAAGGAAGTGCCTGACAGTCGGGACCCACCTGGTCGAAGCGTACATAGCGTCGTCATTCTGGTCGCGAACGTGTATGTACATATATACTGGTCGATGTAGAGGCGCGCACGTGTCGTAGTAGAGGCGTGCACGTAGCATGTACACATACGTACAGCGGTCAGGGTGCAAGAAAGAAGATACGGCCACGTATGTGTACATATGGGTGGGGTCTCGAACGCCTACTCGCGCATACGTACGGCGAGGGCTCGTGTACATGGCTGGGTCGGAACGGAGAAACAACGTCATCGTCGTGTTCATGGGGAGGCAACGGAATGCGTCGTGTTCATGGGGAGGCAACGGAATGCGTCATGTTCACGGGGAGGCAACGGAATGCGTCGTGTTCATCGGGAGGGCTTGGACGGAACAAGCGATGGAAACGAGGCCTGGCGTACCGCAGAATGGAGGAAACGGCCTTGTGTTCGACCGGCCACGTTCGAAACAGGATCCTTTTCATCGGGAGGGGTGTGGCGTACCTCAAAACGGAGGAAACAGACCTCCTACGGCCGAAACGGGGATCCTGTTGATCGGGAGGGGTGTGGCGTACCACAAAACAGAGGAAACGGACCTCCTACGGTCGAAACGGGGGTCCTATTGATCGGGAGGGGTCTGGCGTACCGCAAAACGGAGAAAACGGACTTGTGTTGGAGCGCTACGGTCGAAATGGGGGTCCTGTTCATCGGGAGGGGTGTGGCGTACCGCAAAACGGGACTCCACGGGATACTGTTCATCTCCACCATCGATCCTCCTCCAGCCTCCACGGTCTCCTGTTCCTCCAGCCTCCACCGTGCGCTACTCCACCGGCTATTGTTCAACCACCCCTCCACCGTCTACTGTTCATCCACCCTCCACATCACGAGGTCCTGTTCAACCAACCCTCCACGGGCAGCCCTCCACCGTCTACTGTTCATCCAGCCCTCCACACCACGGGGTCCTGTTCAACCACCCCTCCACGGGCACCCCTCCACCGTGTACTGTTCATC
>NC_041388.1:93476510-93493161 GCF_002162155.2 Triticum dicoccoides
TCACTGTTCATCGCAGAGGCAACATCGATCGGCTTCAGTTACCAGCAGTAGCGAAGGAATCGCTCGATCGGGTTCAGTTAACATCCATCGATCGATCGCTCGCTCGAGTTCAGTAACGCGTAGCCTGCAGTGCAATCGCTCGGGTTCAGTTAGAGCCCAACGCCTCACTCGGGTTCAGTTAGAGCCAACGCCTCGCACACACGTGCGTACGTGTACGAGAGAAACATGCATCGCTCGTCCCCCGACCTCCCACCGTAACCGGGAATTCCCCGAAATTTTCCTCCCCCTCGCTTCTACCATGGTTTTTTCCGTCATGGACGGCCCAAAGAATGTCATGCAGCTGCGTCTCCGGCCCGCCCAGGAAGAAAAGCCCATTTTCTGTCATGATTTTTTTTTCATAGAAGTAGGAGCCCACCACATCTATGATGATACCGGATTTTGTCACAATTATCGTCATAGAAGTGTCATTTGTATGACACAAAAAAATTTCGTTCGGCCCAAAATGTCATGGATGTGTCTTTTTTTTGTAGTGTGCTTCACTTATATCTTTTGAGCTGGGCAATTTTGCTCTACTGCATCACTTATATCTTTTTAGAGCACGGCGGTTGTTTTATTTTATAGAAATTGATGAACTCTCATGCTTCACTTATATTATTTTGAGAGTCTTTAAATAGCATGGTAATTTTCTTTGGTTATAAATTTAGTCCTAATATGATAGACATCCAAGAGGGATATAATAAAAACTTTCATATAAAGTGCATTGAATACTATGAGAAGTTTGATTCCTTATGATTGTTTTGAGATATGAAGATGGTGATATTAGAGACATGCTAATAAGTAATTGTGAATTTGAGGAATACCTGTGTTAAATTTTTTTATTCCCGTAGCATGCATGTATGGTGAACCATTATGTGATGAAGTCGGAGCATGCTTTATTTATTGATAGTCTTCCTTATGAGTGGCGGTCAGGGACGAGCGATGGTCTTTTCCTACCAATCTACCCCCCTAGGAGCATGCGCGTAGTACTTCATTTCGATAACTAATATATTTTTGCAATAAGTATGTGAGTTATTTATGACTAATGTTGAGTCCATGGATTATACGCACAATCACCCTTCCACCATTGCTAGCCTCTCCAGTACCGCGCAACTTTTGCTGGTACCATAAACCCACCATATACCTTCCTCAAAACATCCACCATACCTACCTATTATGGCATTTCCATAGCCATTCTGAGATATATTGCCATGCAACTTTCCATCGTTCCATTTATTATGACACGCTCCATCATTGTCATATTGCTTTGCATGATCATGTAGTTGACATCATATTTGTGGCAAAGCTACCATTCATAATTCTTTCATACATGTCATTGACTCATTGCACATCCCGGTACACCGCCGGAGGCATTCATATGGAGTCATATTTTGTTCTAAGTATCGAGTTGTAATTCTTGAGTTGTAAGTAAATAAAAGTGTGATGATCTTCATTATTAGAGCATTGTCCCATGTGAGGAAAGGATGATGGAGACTATGATTCCCCCACAAGTCGGGATGAGACTCCAGATGAAAAAAAGAGGCCAAAAAAATGAGAGAAGGACCAAATAAAAAAATGAGAGAAAAGAGAGAAGGGGTAATGTTACTATCCTTTTACCACACTTGTGCTTCAAGGTAGCACCATGATCTTCATGATAGAGAGTCTCCTATATTGTCACTTTCATATACTAGTGGGAATTTTTCATTATAGAACTTGGATTGTATATTCCAATGATGGGCTTCCTCAAATTGCCCTAGGTCTTTGTGAGCAATCGAGTTGGATGCACACTCACGTAGTTTCTTGTTGAGCTTTCAAAAACTTATAGCTCTAGTGCATCGTTTCATGGAAATCCCTACTCACTCACATTGATATCTATTGATGGGCATCTCCATAGCTCGTTGATACACCTAGTTGATGTGAGACTATCTCCTTCTTTTTGTCTTCTCCACAACCGCCTTCTATTCCACCTATAGTGTTATATCCATGGCTCACGCTCATGTATTGCGTGAAAGTTGAAAAAGTTTTAGAACATCAAAAGTATGAAACAATTGCTTGGCTTGTCATCGGGGTTGTGCATGATTTAAATATTTTGTGTGATGAAGATGGAGCATAGCCAGACTATATGATTTTGTATGGATAAGCTTTCTTTGGCCATGTTATTTTGAGAAGACATAATTGCCTTGTTAGTATGCTTGAAGTATTATTGTTTTTATGTCAATATTAAACTTTTGTTTTGAATCATACGGATCTGAACATTCATGCCACAATAAAGAAATATTACATGGATAAATATGTTAGGTAGCATTCCACATCAAAAAAATTGTTTTTATCATTTACCTACTCGAGGACGAGCAGGAATTAAGCTTGGGGATGCTTGATACGTCTCCAACGTATCTATAATTTTTTATTGTTCCATGCTATTATGTTATCTGTTTTGGATGTTTTATATGCATTAATATGCTATTTTATATTATTTTTGGGACTAACCTATTAACCTAGAACCCAATGTCAGTTCATGTGTTTCCCCTGTTTTTGAGTTTCGTAGAAAAGGAATACCAAATGGAGTCCAGATGGAATAAAACCTTCGTGATGATTTTTCTTAGACCAGGAGACTTGGAGATGAAGTCGGAGGAGCCACGAGGCGGCCACAAGGACGGAGGGCGCGCCCAGGGGGTAGGGCGTGCCCAAGGGGGTAGGGCATGCCCCCACCCTTGTGGGCCCCTCGTGCTCCTCCTGGCCTAATTCTTTCGCCTATATATACTCTTATATCCCCAAAGCACTGGAACAAGCCACAAAAACACTTTTCCACCACCGCAATCTTCTTTACCCATGAGATCCCATCTAGGGACCTTTTCCGGCGTCCTGTCGGAGGGCGATTCGATCACGGAGGGCTTCTACATCAACTCTATTGCCCTTCTGATGAAGTGTGAGTACTTTATTTTAGACCTATGGGTCCATAGCTAGTAGCTATATAGCTTCTTATCTCTCTCTTTTATTCTCAATACCATGTTCTCCTCGACGTTCTTGGAGATCTATTCGATGTAATACTTTTTTTGTGGTTTGTTTGCCGAGATCCGATGAATTGTGGAATAATGATCAGCTTATCTATGAATATTATTTGAATCGCCTTTGAATTCTTATATGCATGATTTAATATCTTTGTAATTCTCTTCGAACTATCGATTTGGTTTGGCCAACTATATTGGTTTTTCTTGCAATGGGAGAAGTGCTTAGCTTTGGGTTCAATCTTGCGGTGTCCTTTCCAAGTGACAGTAGGGGCAGCAAGGCACATATTGTATTGTTGCCATCAAGGATAAAAAGATGGGGTTTTCATCATATTGCTTGAGTTAATTCCTCTACATCATGTCATCTTGCTTAATGCGTTACTCCGTTCTTTATGCATGCTGGATAGCGGTCGATGTGTGGAGTAATAGTAGTAGATGTAGAATGATATGTCTCCAACGTATCTATAATTTTCGATTGCTCCATGCTATATTATCTACTGTTTTGGACATTATTGGGCTTTATTATCCACTTTTATAATATTTTTGGGACTAACCTATTAACCAGAGGCCCAGCCCAGAATTGTTGTTTTTTGCCTGTTTTAGGGTTTCAAAGAAAAGGAATATCAAATGGAGTCCAAACGGAATGAAACCTTCGGGAACATGATTTTCTCAACAGATAAGACCCGGGAGACTTGGACCCTACGCCAAGGCACGTAATAGGAGGCCACGAGGTAGGGGGCGCGCCCTACCCTACCAGGCGCGCCCCCACCCTCGTGGGCCCCTGTTGCTCCACCGACGTACTTCTTCCTCCTATATATATCCACGTACCCCCAAACGATCAGATACGAAGCCAAAACCCTAATTCCACTGCCGTAACTTTCTGTATCCACGAGATCCCATCTTGGGGCCTGTTCCGGAGCTCCGCCGGAGGGGGCATCGATCACGGAGGGCTTCTACATCAACACCATACCTCTCTGATGAAGTGTGAGTAGTTTACTTCAGACCTACAGGTCCATAGTTAGTAGCTAGATGGCTTCTTCTCTCTTTTTGAATCTCAATACAATGTTCTCCCCCTCTCTTGTGGAGATCTATTCGATGTAATCTTCTTTTTGTGGTGTGTTTGTTGAGACCGGTGAATTGTGGGTTTATGATCAAGTCTATCTATGAATAATATTTGAATCTTCTCTGAATTATTTTATGTATGATTGGTTATCTTTGCAAGTCTCTTCAAATTATCAGTTTGGTTTGGCCTACTAGATTGATCTTTCTTGCAATGGGAGAAGTGCTTAGCTTTGGGTTCAATCTTGCAGTGTCCTTTCCCGATGACAGTAAGGGCAGCAAGGCACGTATTGTATTGTTGCCATCGAGGATAACAAGATGGGGTTTTCTTCATATTGCATGAGTCTATCCCTCTACATCATGTCATCTTGCTTAAGGTGTTACTCTGTTTTTAACTTAATACTCTAGATGCATGCTGGATAGCGGTCGATGAGTGGAGTAATAGTAGTAGATGCAGGCAGGAGTCGGTCTACTTGTCTCGCACGTGATGCCTATATACATGATCATGCCTAGATATTCTCATAACTATGATCAATTCTGTCAATTGCTCAATAGTAATTTGTTCACCCACCGTAGAATACTTATGGTCTCGAGAGAAGCCACTAGTGAAACCTATGGCCCCCGGGTCTATCTTTATCATATTGATCTCCTGCTACTTTGCTATTTACTTTGCCTTTATTTTACTTTGAATCTTTATCACAAAAATACCAAAAATATTATCTTTATCATATCTATCAGATCTCACTCTCGTAAGTGGCCCTATAGGGATTGACAACCCCTATTTGCGTTGGTTGCGAGGATTTATTTGTTTTGTGCAGGTACGAGGGACTTGCATGTAGCCTCCTACTGGATTGATACCTTGGTTCTCAAAAACTGAGGGAAATACTTACGCTACTTTGCTGCATCATCCCTTCCTCTTCGGGGAAAACCAACGCAGTGCTCAAGAGGTAGCATAGAATCGTTTCGATCTACTTGACAAGGACGTGATGGCTATATTCATGATCATTGCCATAGATATCGCCATAACTTTGCGCTTTTCTATCAATTGCTCAGCAGTAATTTGTTCACCCACCGTATTATTTTCTATCATGAGAGAAGCCTCTAGTGAAACCTATGGCCCCCGGGTCTATTTTCCATCATACAAGTTCTATTTTCCATCATATAAGTTTATGATCTACTATTTTGCAATCTTTTACTTTCTGATCTATTAACACAAAATACCAAAAATATTTACTTTACCATTTATCTGTTGGGGAACGCAGTAATTTCAAAAAAATCCTACGCACACGCAAAATCCATCTAGGTGATGCATAACAACGAGAGGGGAGAGTGTTGTCCATGTACCCTTGTAGATCGTAAGCGGAAGCGTTATGACAATGCGGTTGATGTAGTTGTACGTCTTCACGATCCGACCAATCCTAGCACCGAAGGTACGTCACCTCCGCGATCTGCACACGTTCAGATCGGCGACGTCGCACGAACTCTAGATCCAGCTGAGTGTCGAGGGAGAGCTTCGTCAGCATGATGGCGTGATGAGGGTGATGATGAAGTTACCGACGCAGGGCTTCGCGTAAGCTCTACAACGATATGACCGAGGTGGAAATCTGTGGAAGGGGGCACCGCACACGGCTAAACAATCAACTTGTGTGTTCTAGGGTGCCCCCTCCCCACGTATATAAAGGAGGGAGGGGGAGGCCGTCCGGCCATCTCTAGGCGCGCCAAGGGGGAGGAGTCCTCCTCCTAGTAGGAGTAGGACTCCCCCCTTTCCTAGTCCCACTAGGAATAGAAGGAAGAGGGGGAAGGAGAAAGGAAAGGGGGGCCGGCCCCCACCCAATTCGGATTGGGCTTGGGGGGGGCACCTAGGCTGCCTTCTCTTCTCTCCCACTAAGGCCCATTAAGGCCCGTATACTCCCCGGGGGGTTCCGGTAACCCCCCGATACTCCTGTAAATGCCAGAACTCACCCGGAACCATTCTGATGTCCAAACATAGCCTTCCAATATATTGATCTTTGTGTTTCGACCATTCCGAGACTCCTCGTCACGTACGTGATCATATCCGGGACTCCGAACTACCTTTAGTACATCAAAACACATAAACTCATAATACTGATCGTCACCGAACGTTAAGCGTGCGGACCCTACGGGTTCGAGAACTATGTAGACATGACCGAGACTCATCTCCGGTCAATAACCAATAGCTGAACCTGGATGCTCATATTGGTTCCTACATATTCTATGAAGATCTTTATCAGTCAAACCGCATAACAACATACGTTGTTCCCTTTGTCATTGGTATGTTACTTGCCCAAGATTTGATTGTTGGTATCTCAATACCTAGTTCAATCTCGTTACCGGCAAGTCTCTTTACTCGTTCTGTAATGCAACATCCCATAACTAACTCATTAGTCACATTGCTTGCAAGGCTTATAGTGATGTGCATTATCGAGAGGGCCCAGAGATACCTCTCCGATACACGGAGTGACAAATCCTAATCTCGATCAATGCCAACTCAACAAACACCATCGGAGACACCTGCAGAGCATCTTTATAGTCACCTAGTTATGTTGTGACGTTTTATAGCACACTAAGTGTTCCTCCGGTATTCGGGAGTTGCATAATCTCATAGTCATAGGAACATGTATAAGTTATGGAGAAAGCAATAGCAGTAAACTAAACGATCAAAGTGCTAAGCTAAAGGATGGGTCAAGTCAATCACATCATTCTCTAATGATGTGATCCCGTTTATCAAATGACAACTCTTTGTCCATGGCTAGGAAACTTAACCATCTTTGATTAACGAGCTAGTCAAGTAGAGGCATACTAGTGACACTCAGTTTGTCTATGTATTCACACATGTACTAAGTTTCTGGTTAATACAATTCTAGCATGAATAATAAACATTTATCATGATATAAGGAAATATAAATAACAAATTTATTATTGCCTCTAGGGAATATTTCCTTCATTATCTATCTCTATCAGATCTCACTTTTTCAAGTAACCGTGAAGGGATTGACAACCCATTTATCGCGTTGGGTGCAAGTTTGCTTGTGCAGGTATTCGGTGACTTGTGCGTTTTCTCCTACTGGATTGATACCTTGGTTCTCAAATTGAGGGAAATGCTTATCTCTACTTTGCTGCATCACTCTTTCCTCCTCAAGGGAAAAACTAACGCAAACTAAAGAAGTAGCACATCTAGTGGTATTAAGTTCATGGAAAAACGGAGTAATGCATTAGGCAAGATGACATGATCTAGACAAGATAAACTCACGTATGACTAAACCCCGTCTTGTTACCCTTAATAGCAACGATACATGTGTGTCATGTCTCTTTGTGTCACTGAGATTGAGCACCGCAAGATCAAACCCATCACAAAGCACCTCTTCTCATGGCAAGAGAAATCAATCCAGTTGGCCAAACCAAACCAATAATTTGGAGAAGAAATACGAGGCTATAACAATCTTGCATAAAAGAGTTCATAGAAAATTCAAATAATATTCATGGATGGATCTGATCATAAACTCACAATTCATCAGATCCCAACAAACACACCGCAAAAAGTCATTACATCAAATAGATCTCCAAGAACATGAAGGAGAACATTGTATTGAAGATCAAAAGGAGAGAGGAAGCCATCTAGCTACTAACTACGGACCCATAGGTCTGTGGTAAACTAATCACGCATCATCGGAAGGGTGGCAAGGATGATGAAGAACCCCTCTGTGATCGACGACAGAGTGCCGGAAAAGGCCTCTAGATTTGATCTCGTGGTTCTGGAACATGCGGCGGCGGAAAAAGTGTTTCGTCGACTCCTCTAGGGTGTTTGGGATTTTAGAGTATTTATAGAGGCAGATGTAGGTCAAGACGGTACCCATGGGCCCCACTACCCACCAGGGTGCGCCAAAGGCCCCTATCACGCCCTGGTGCCTAGTGGGCCCCATGAGCCTCTTCTCGTGACCTCCAGAAGTTTCTAGGGTCTCTTCCTGCCAGAAAAAAAATCTTCAACAGGTTTCGTGGCATTTGGACTTTGTTTGGTATTGATGTTCTGCAAAGTAAAAAACAAGCAAAAAAACATCAACTGACACTAGGCACTAAGTTAATAGGTTAGTCCCCAAAAATGATATGAAATTGCTAGTAAATGTATATAAACATCCAAGATTGATAATATAATAGCATGGACCAATCAAAAATTATAGATACGTTGAAGACGTATCAATCATCACTGCCTTGGGGAGATCAAGGAGCATATGGCCGTGAAGAGGAAAATCATGGCTGCACTCGGGGATGTGGCCATGGTCGCCTCCATGCGCATGGACCCAAAGATCCTGACCTTTCCACTGAGGTCACCGCGTGCGAGGAATACTTAGAGCGGTCGAAAGTGCACAATAGGCATGGTCTTGCATATTTACATCTTGTTAGGGCTGGCTATGACATCGAGCTCGTCGATGAGGACATCTTGGAGCGTGTTAGTGAACATTTGGACCGGGTGCCCTCCAAGTTCAATTTCTTCCGTAGCACACTTGTGGAGAGGGTTGCGGCTTTCTTGAAGGCATGGGCCGGCTACAACAGCTCAAGCCACTCCTCCATTGAGGCCATCGACAAGGTCAACTACGCCATCGAGCCCATTTTGGCTAAGTTGAAGGTCACCGTACTATCCTAGATAGTAGGTACAGATCCACACTTCGACCCTTTTGAGTATGGGGCAATGAGATATTTCTGAAACTGGGTCAAGTGAAGAAACTAAATAAAATTATTGGAATAAACAGACGGCTGAGCAAAATCAAACTCTTTCTTTGTGCATTATTCAAGACAATAATTAATTTCAGGATCGTGAGAACTATATATGTAGTTTTCATTAATTTTTTTCCAATCAAAATGTATATTTACACGATAATATAGAATATTTTTGTTTTCAATAGTTTCCAAAGCAGTTCACTGAGGATTACCTCTCAAACTACATGATTCCAGACAAGGCAAGGATAATAAAGTATTTCACTAAGACTACCATGATGAACTCGATATCTTCGTCAAGATGGGGAAAGATGGGCGGGCAGTCATCACAAGGGATCGGAGTAAGGTTCTTAAAGCCTTCCACATGAAGGAGTGCAGCACCTTCAACAACAACCCAAATGTCTTTCCACTCTCTTGTTAGCATCTGTAAAGTTGTTGCTGCCAAATGTTTGATGTCAAATTGGTGATGATGTATTTCTTTTTAATGCTTGTAGTTCTTGAAGATATGTTGATTGTATGTTTGATTATATGAAAGATGTTCAGCTATGTCTACATTCAAATTGGCATGTAATTTCCTGTGAATTAGCTATTCAAATAATTAAATTATATAAAAATAAATGCTCGGACATAACATTGCACATGGTTTTCCTAACAAAAAGACTCATGAGCCTCTGAACAATGCACACGCTTCTTTTAAAGTGCTTGAGTGCAATAGAAAACTTCATCGCACACATTTGTGCATCCATAATCGTGTGTGAATACCGGACACATTACACACAGTTCACCCTGAAAAACCGTTTGGAAGTGATAACACCATCAGACACGATTACTAATAAGGTAATTTTCTCGAAAAGATCGCTCATCCCAAACGGTTTTGTTTTTTCCTACGTGTGCAATCCTTCCTGGAATCGTACACCATTCTCTTCCACCGGACGTTTGAAAACATCCTTCCCATAGAACGCGATTTTCTTAAAACGCTGCTATGTGAACGACAAAGCTGCGCCCGACTTACGACCGACAAGTTGCGGCCACAATGAGATGGATTTGGCCGGTATTTCTACCTCGCTTGATTCAAGCGTCGGGCGCATATCGGCCACGAAACATCGCGTGCACGGCAGTTTCGTTTTCTTATGGTGTGTGATGGTACCCCCATTCGCCAATCAACTTGAGCACACGGTTCCTGGAATCGGTGTGCAATAAGGGGTTCAAACTATGTGCATAGACCTTAATTGTACCAGTGTTTTTAGAGAACCTAAAGTTTGCACATTGGCTCTCCAAACTCTAAAATTATGGAAGGTGCTCCAAAACAGTTATAGTGGATGCGATTTGGAGAATCTGCTAGAGTTGCTTGAAGATAGGGAACATGCACCTATAGTAACTCCACTCACCGGCTCTGCTTGCTGCTCCACATCTTCCTCTACATTTAATTGATCAAATGGGACTTATAAGCACAACACAAAACATTTCGCCAGCTACAAACTCAACCTTAGATGGTCCAAGGAGCTAACCCTTTTAGCTATCTTGCTATAGCTAGGTTCTCTTTCACTTTCTATCCGTTGCACAGATATTTAAAGAAAAAAATCATGCATCGCAATCCTACTGTTCACCTAAAAAAGAATAGCGAGTATTTACCAAGCTGAGCCGAATTGGGATTTTGAGCTCGTTGGCTTGCTAACTAACGCATCTCTTTTAGTTGAGTTGAGCCCGCTCGACATCTACATTAACAAATTATGATTTGTGTGTACGCATAGTTAATATTACATTCAAGGTAAATTTCAAAGAAAAATTCAAACCATGCACCTCTACTACTTAAAAGGAACGTAAGGTTTTTATTTCACCTTTTTTTCACTACCCCTTCATCCAACAGTCATGTATATGATAATCAATCACCTTAATTTACTTACCTTCTGAACCAACTTAATTTTACTTTACTTACCAAACTTCTAATCAAAATATAAGATAATTCACGTGTAGAATTTGATGAATATTTATTTACACAATCGCATTATTATTGACAGGTAAATCACAAGCTAACGTGCTAGAATATTTATATCCTAGCAACGCACGAGCATTGTTCTAGTTCATGATTAAAGAGAATATAAAGGAGTACCGCAGATTTGATGGTCATCAAAACAACAAATTCCACCAACAAAATGGATCAGAACTCAACTGTTCCTCGGACGATTCTTGTCATAAATCTTCTTACCTGCTACAATGTCCATAGACGCAATAGTCAAGCACCCCCGAGCTAACACGCCACCTTCCAAGTCCCATGAAAATGGTGGGGCAGCAACATTGTGAGCACATACACAGACCAAAAAGGGAAAGAGAAAAAAAATAAGACCAGCCAAAGTGCTGAACCATCACTTTCTAATTCTTTATGGTTGATTAACAGATGGTGATCACATGGAATGGTGCCACCATGTTTCTCCCATACAAACCAGCACTACTTAACTAATCATCACTGTTAGTAATTAACCTAGCATCAACGTACGCCATCACCACATAACAGGTCGTAGGGTGCTAATTAAATCCTTTAGCCACGATGATTCAATTTTGAGCGCACGGTGCAAGAAAGTGGAGACCGGGAGAAAACCGGGTAGGCCAGCGTAGGGTTTAAATACAAACGGCTAGTACACGCATGCATCGCCACCTACACTTCCCTAGCGACATAATGCAATCACATGAACATTTCCCGCCCAAAACCCGGACACCACGTTCCTATACTTGCATGCACATCAATTCTTTGACTTCCCACAGTAACCTTACAACCAAATAATAATGGAGGCACATTTTTATGTGAAGAGAAAAACAGAGAAAAATATACATGTATGTAAGACACCAGGCTTGTTTCTGGATCAGTTGCACCTGTTCTTACTTCCCTGAGAATATAAGAGAGGTGGTTGCACTTAACCAGGGAGGGAGACAAGCTTTTGGCTATCTTTAGCATGGTGTGATAGAAAAGAAAGAAAACACAATCACCAGAAGTGCAATTTCTCCCTCTCCATGTCCCTCCCCATTTTTATCTTCTCCTGGCTCGAGGCCAGCGCAAGGAATTAAAGCAAAAGGGGGGACAGACAGACCGAGGAGGACGAGGAGGAAGAAGAGGAGAAAGTCTGCCCAATTAAAGGCAGCTGCAGCAAGGCTGGCCCTGGTGGTGCTAATCTAGATTTCCTTTCTATCTTTAGGAGGAGGAGGATAGCCGCTTTGGATTTGCGCATTTGCATTGCTCGTGCCCTGTCGAGAGGAGGCAGAGGAGACAGGGCAGGAGGAGGAGGAGGAGGAGGAAGAAGGTGGGGGGAGCCAAAGCAGAGGAGCCCTCCCCTGTTTCTTGCTCCTCCCCCTGGTTGGTTCTTGCTCCTCCCCTCACCTCTTTGTTTCTTGGTTTTCTTTCTTGGTCGACGGCACGGAGCCATGGGGTGCGCCGTGTCCAAGGGGGCGTCGCTAGGGTCGCCGGGGTACGAGGTGTCGTCGGCGGCGTCGGGGTACGAGGTGGTGTCCGGGAGCGCGTCCGCGTCGGCGTCCGCGACGATATGGAGCAGGCCTGTGCGGCTGGAGGCGCTTGATCTTGGCGGGGATGGGGAGGGTGACGAGGACAAGGGCGCGCGCGGCAACGCCGTCGGTGGCACGGCGCGACCGGGGAACCTGCACCGCTACATCGAGTCCGAGCAGGCGGCGGCCGGGTGGCCGGCGTGGCTCAGCGCCGTGGCCGCCGAGGCCGTGCAGGGCTGGGTCCCCCTCAAGGCCGAGAACTTCGAGAAGCTCGAGAAGGCAAGCGCCCGCTCCTAGCTCCTCTCGCGGCAATTAGAAAGAAAGAAAGAAAGAAAGCTCATCAATGGCGGATTGTTGTTGGTGGTGGGTGCAGATCGGGCAGGGCACGTACAGCAGCGTGTTCCGCGCGCGGAGCCTCGAGACAGGCCGCCTGGTGGCGCTCAAGAAGGTGCGGTTCGACAGCGTGGAGCCGGAGAGCGTGCGCTTCATGGCGCGGGAGATCATCGTCCTCCGCCGGCTGCAGGGCCACCCCAACGTGATCGGCCTCCATGGCCTCATCACCTCCCGCTCCTCCGCCTGCATCTACCTCGTCTTCGAGTACATGGAGCACGACCTCGCCGGACTCGCCTCCTCCCCCGACCTCTCCTTCTCCGAGCCCCAGGTACGCACATACTCCTACATTGCATTGCCTTGTTATCAAACTTATCATCATCAATCATCCATCACACTGGCTGACTGATTCGATTGATAAATTTGGATGCTGGCGGCAGATCAAGTGCTACATGCGGCAGCTGCTGGCGGGGCTGGAGCACTGCCACGCGCGCGGGGTGATGCACCGGGACATCAAGTGCGCCAACCTGCTGGTGAGCAGCGACGGCGTGCTCAAGGTCGCCGACTTCGGCCTCGCCAACGTGTTCTCCACCTCGCCGACGCAGCAGCCGCTCACCAGCCGCGTCGTCACGCTCTGGTACCGCCCGCCGGAGCTCCTCCTGGGCGCCACCGCCTACGACCCCTCCGTCGACCTCTGGAGCGCCGGCTGCGTCTTCGCCGAGCTGCACGCGCGCCGCCCCGTCCTCCAGGGCCGCACCGAGGTCGAGCAGATCCACAAGATCTTCAAGCTCTGCGGCTCGCCGCCCGACGCCTACTGGCGCCGCGCCGGGATGACGTCCAACGCCTCCGTCTTCCGCCCGCAGGCCCCCTACGAGAGCCGCCTCGCGGAGACCTTCGGCTCCGCCATGCCCGACGCCGCCTTCCGCCTCCTCGGCGCCCTCCTCTCAGTCGAGCCCGCGGCCCGCGGCACAGCCTCCACCGCCCTCGCCTCCGACTACTTCTCCACGGAGCCGTACGCATGCGAGCCGTCAAGCCTGCCTAAGTGCGCGCCAAACAAGGAGATGGACGCCAAGTTCCGGGAAGACTCCAGGAGGAGGAACAACGCGCCGCCGCCGGCGAAGCGGCTGTCGAGGGCGCACAAGAGCATGCAGGACACCAGCCAGAGGCATCACAGCCACGTCCACGCCGAGGAGTCGCTCCCCCTGGAAGCCGACGGCGGCCTGCGGCCCGAGCCGGAGACCGTTAGCAACGATGCCCCGCAGCCGGAGCCGCCGTGCACTAGGCAGATGCCCGGCAGCTGCCAGGAGGAGGAGGACGCGCCGGCGCCGGCGCCGACGCGGCTCCCCGACAACCTCGCTCTCTCTGGCGGCCCCGTGCAGCTCGCCGCGTCCACCGGCTTCGCCTGGGCCAAGAAGCCCAGGGTGCCCGACGCGGCGACGACCAAGAGGAGCGCTCCCAGGGGACCAAGAAGTACCATCACCGACGGAGGCGACGCCGCAAGCGCAAGAACGACGGCCGGCGCCACCACAGGTCCATACGAGGCGGAGAAGCAGGAGATGATCAAGCAGTGGGCGCAGGTCGCAGAGGCGTTCACCTCATCCGAGGCCTACAACAGCAGGTCCACCAGGGAGCCATTGGACGCCAAGCAGCTCAAGACCAGCAAGGTCAGTCACACTCACACGCTCATCATCCTACTACACACAGCAATCCACACCAAAATCTCTTATACAAACGGATGGTTATTTTGATCATCTGGAGCTGACGAGCTGTTCCATTTTTCCTGGTTTCAGAAGCACAAGGGGAAGATGAAGAGGGTGGACTACTCAGGGCCGTTGCTGTCGGAGCCACGCCACGTCGACGAGCTCCTGCAGAGCCACGAGCAGCGGATCCGGCGAGCCGGCCGCCGCCGGACGTGGTTCCACAAAGGTGATCGATCAACCACCTCACACCTCGCACGATGAAATGCATGCCTGCGGGTTAATTAATTCCCCTGAAACCGCCATTGCTGACCTCATTCTTCTTCTGGACAGGAAACAAGAAGGAGCAGCAGCACTGAGACTGAGACGAGAGAGAGGCACACATGCTAGACCCCGTGTAGAAGGCTCGAATTTTTTTTCCCCTTGACTCTTGCAGCAATCGAACTGTTTGCTGCGAACTTCCTACGTTTAAACTGAATGGTTACCATGCATTCAGTTCAGGCTTCTGTATAGCAAGATTGTATAGAGCTGCAAATCACAATAACGCATCTATGCACTGTAGCGTCCACTTGTTGTCACCTCCCATCTCCTGTGTTTTTCCATGGCTAGCTCAGCCGGTTGTGCCTTACTAATGCCCTTTTATATTTTGATGAAAAGAAGAAGAATAAACGCCTTGCTGATGCCTGGGAATTGAGGCAAATACTGCACTCCATTGCTGTTGTTGGTAAGGCAGAACACGTGACTCTGTTTTCCCTTTTCTTTTCGGAAATGTTAACGCCCACGCGTGTAGGCGTTTGCATCTCGCCCACACGCGTGGATCCGCGCCCGTTCATGAGCGCACGAATCTTGACATGTTTCTAGTGCCATGTAGGACTGGCCTGGTGTGTGGGCGTTCAGCCGGTCGCCCACACGGCCGTTTCACCACACAGGAGGGGCTGGTGTGTGGGCGTTCAGCAGTTCGCCCACACGTCACTTTGCACGCACACACAAGGGCTAGTGTGTGGGCATTTGGCATCTTGCCCACACGCCCTTCTCCTCTCCCACACCCAAGCTGCTAGTTGCCATGTGTTTTTGCACTGTACATGGCAACTGCCCCTAGTGTGTTTTTATAAGCTGGTGGCAACTTTGTCTTTTTACCCGAGTTTGCCATGTGTTTTGCAGGGTACACGGCAACTGTCTAGTGTGCACGTAAGCAGATGGCAACTCTCTTTTACCGAGTTGCCATATGTTTTTGCATGGTACATGGCAACTGCCCTAACGTGCATGTACATGGCAACTGCCCTAACGTGCACGTAAGCAGATGGCAACTCTTCCTTTTTACATGGCAATTGCCCTAGCATGCTTGTGAGCACATGGCAACTCTCTCAACTGCCTAGTGTTAGTATGTGGCAACTCCTAAAGTTATGAAATCATGACAACTACATTAGATCAGACCATACATGGCAACTGCAGTTGTCCGACATGGCAACCGTAGTTCAACGACAACTGCAATTAAACGAACATGGACGAGGGTCTGTATCATGGCAACTGCGGGCGCGTGGTGACCGTCACGCGTGGCGTGCGGGACCAGGAGGTACGAGGCCTGACATACGGGCGTGTGGGCGTTATCAACTTCGCCCACACGCACGCGTGTGAGGGGGATCGGGAGGGAAAAAAGAGGCGTGTGGGCGCTAATTGTTTTGCCCACACGTAGGTGTGTGGGCTGTTCCTCTTATACACCACACAAAATGTGTGGGCGGACTCCCTAACGCCCACACGTGTGGCACTTATCGGCATCCTTTCTTTTCTTGTACACAATGGAGGTAGTTCTCCCGGTCTTCCTTTTTTTTGAGAAACTTCGAATCTATTCATCTTCAATCATGGCAGCAGAAAGAACAACATAGGCAATAAAAATTACAACCATGCACGTAGACCACCTAGTGACGACTATAAGCACTGGAGCGAGCCGAAGGCGCGCCGCCATCATCGCCTCTCCCTTACTGGAGCTGCGCAAACCTTGTTGTAGTAGACAGTCGGGAAGTCATCGTGCTAAGGCCCTATAAGACCAGTGCACCAGAGTAGCAATCATCGCCGATGAAGAAAGTCGTAGGTCAGAAGGATCAAACCTGTAAGCACCCAAACAAAAGACGAATGAAGACCGGATCCAAACAGATTCACCGAAGGCCAGCACCGACCGAATCTCGCGAGATCCGACGGAGACAAACCTCCATACTCCCTCCGACGATCCGAGACGCACCATCGGGACGTGGATAGAACGTGGGAGACATTATTCTACCAAGGGACATCGCCACCGCCACACAA
>NC_041388.1:93493525-93504185 GCF_002162155.2 Triticum dicoccoides
ATGGTAGTGCTAATCAAATTTTATTTCACTAGAGAAAATCGTTGCAAACACATAAATAAGATATCAATGTGGAAATCATCTCCTGCTCGGTATAATCAACAGTCATGCACTAAACCAAAGACTGAATCTAACATTCAAATTTGGTTGACCATAATTTTTTTTTCTTGAGTGGAACTGCAAAAGTAGCATCAAGTATAAAGGAGTATTAAAAAGGGATTGAAGATTTACGATGTGCTCACCTAGTCACCTGTTCATGAACTGGCCGATGTGAAGTCACGAGGCCTATGCTCCATTTAGATGTCTATAGACTGGAGGGATCCCTATTGAATTGGGCTGGAAAGAAAATGGGCATGAATACGAGTTCGCTTGTTTGGTTGTTCACTTAATTGGCTCATGGAATTAATCCTAGCGAGGATTCGATACCAAATCATGTTAAGTGAGTGTGAAGATTATGCTTTGTCCTATATGCCTCAACAAAATATGTAAAGTCCATGACTACAATTGAAAACTTATATAGGAATTAAAAGTAAAGTTTAATTCAGAAATGCATCACCACGGCAAAAACAATTGTACACACAACAAATCACAAATTCTTACATGACATAAACTCTTAACACTAGTTCATAGATAGGTTCAAGTTCGACAGGACATACACAAACATACACATAACAGCAAAGCATCATTTGGATAAATTCAAGGCAACACTAATAGCAATGCCTTCCTCAAGGTCATGGGCAGCTCTACTGGAGCATCAAACAGATGCTCATTAAGAATCAGCTTCCCATAAGATCGCAACCAATCAGGTTCATCCAATCTAGTATCAACTGAAGTGTCGCAAGTATTTCATACTAGTCTTGGGCGCTGGAAGTGGATCAACAGGACATGCAAACACAACGTTAAGGGGATCAAGGTATACAACCTTGTTCCATTTTGGTGTGATGACATCATGACAATTAAATTTAGATCTACAACTACAAGAGTTCATTATGCTTTTGATTTTCATCACCGCTATTGACTCCATAAGTTGAGATCCAAGGTTGATGCCAAACATATTAGCTTAAGAAAGAAAGAAAAAACACGAGGACGTCCATATTTGGCATGCCTGACGGCAGCGTCTCCACAATCCTACCGCCTACCCTATGACTATGACCATTGACCATAATACAGCGATCAGGCGACATGTAATCGAATAAAGATGCAAGAGTCCAAGACAACACCTTTAAGATGGATTCACCACTCACACCCCAATGTTAGTTGGTCCAATTTGAAGTCAAGCATGCGGCTATGATCCGTAAAGTAGATATATGGGCCAATACCTCCAACAATGACACAATGCGCGGATGTTGATGCTGCCTAATTTAGTCAGAAGCCAAAATTTGTGGATTTCTTCGCCTATTAAGTGTTGCCCGACTATCATTGCTCATCTATTAAGTGTTGCCACGAGCGGTTGAGGTGCGATGCAAACCACTGATATGGGGTCATCGTACCGACCGTGCTGGTACCTGACCTGTCAGTTTCCGTCACCATTGACTAGGAGGGAGAAGTGACACCCTGAACCAACTCCCACGCCACAAAGAGAGAGGAAGGGCTCGCCCCCGCCACCGTTGTTATGCGAGCTTTGCCCATAAGCGCTCACACTGACGTTAAGGAAGATCCCCTCTCGTGTCGCCCTTGTTGAGACTGACAGTAGGTTGTTTCATATTCTTTTGTATTATATGATTTATTTAAAATAAACGGTTATATAGCCATCACCTGATGAAAAATCCATAATATACCCTTCAATGGTTGGATCCTACAAAGGAGACAAATATTGCGTTGGAGGACCATTGTAATTGTCCGGGCAGTGCGAAAGGCAGGGTTTAAGTTAAAAATCACCGATATGCGTTGATGCGCTATGGAATTTTTCTTTAAATAAATTTGTGGTGTTCACCCTTGATGTTTGCACTGGTAATCAATGCCCTAGGTATGACCCTACTTGACCTCATGGTGGGAGATAGGAAAAGACACATACCTTTGATCCATATGAGGGACGTCAATCTCACGTTTCACGTGAAGGGATTCGACCTCTTCTAGAAGACTTTCTCATCCATCTTCTTTCAATACAGCAAGACACACATTGGTGTTAGAGACACAATCGAATGCATTTAGAATGTCCAAAGTTTTATGTCGAAGTCGACACATAACACATTTGCAATTTTCATAATTTTTTCCATAAGTATTAGAATGAAGACAAAATGAAATATATTTAGATTCTTAAGGGCACCTCCAACACCTCCTATTGAATTCCTTTAGCCAAATAATCATTTGTTGCACTTCTTAGCACTGAAATCACTATAGCAAACCTCTTTAACATGCTTTTGATTAACTTGTAGTGGGAACTTCATCCTGTGTCTCTATACCTTTGTATACTATTTGATTTGACCATCTTCGTGTGTCAAACTCTACCAATTCAATATATCTTCCAATTACAATAGCTAGATTTGCTATTAGCTCATCATTGCATTTGGGAGCTGAAGTAAAAATATTTATTTACAATAAAATTTGCATGTTGGAAAAAAATTGTGGACCTCATGTACCTCCTTTGGAGCGAAAACCAGAGCTTACTGCAATTGATGAGCCAGGTAGTGAATATACAAGGTCACTCTTGGAGATTTAGAGGTTTAGCTCAGTCCAGTCACATTTCGTATTGTTTGCCCCAACATAGCCTTGCCCTCAGATATCTTGCTCATTTAACCCATTGGTGTCCTAGTCAATAATGGGTTGAATGTGAGAGATACCAGAGGGCAAGGCTATGATGGAGAAAGCAACATGAGAGGCTAGTGGAATGGGCTAAAGTCTCTAATTCTCCAGAAGTTTCGTTATGCATATTATATTCATTGTCTAACTCATCAGTTGCAAAAAGCTTTTGTTGTTACTGCAAATAATGCACATGAAGTGCACAATTTTTTTCCAACATGCAAATTTTATTATAAATAATGTTAGTGCATCTCCCAAATGCAATGATGAGCTACTAGAATATAAAGCCACTAAAAATGCAAGAGTAATTTAACTGGTAGAGGTTGTCACGAGAAGAGGGGCAAATCAATTAGGATGTTTACAAAGGGACGAAGACACAAGATGGAGTTACCACTACAAGTCAATCAAAGACTTCCGTTTACTGCAATTATTTTGGTGCTAAGAAGTGTAGCAAATGTTCATTCAACCACAAGGAATTCAAAAGGAGATGTTGGAGATGCACTTAATTAGATCTTAATCACATTAGATTTTTTTCTTCATTCTACACCTTATGGGAAAAAATTATAAATATCACGAATGTCTTGTGTGTCACACTCGAACATAAAACCTAAGATGTTGCAAATGTTATTAGATCGTATTCCTAACACAAATGTGTTGCTTGCTAAACTAAGATAATATAGATGGAAACACAAGATTGACGTCCTGGATATGGTTCAATAGAATGTCTCTTTTCCTACCTCCCTGAGATTGTTAAGAGTGATTTAGTCACTTAATTACTTATAGACTTATTCATTAATTTATGAATGTTGATGTCATAAAGTCTTGAAATAAGCATGATAACACCACATATATCCATCATTAACTGGTAGAGTCGAAAGATTGATTCAGTTCTAGAGTAACTGAGCTTCTGAATCTTTGTTCATCCTTGGATCCTAGACATTAAACCTACAACAAGTCAAAGATATGCAACCTAGTGGAGGAAATCTATCCTGCTGATTTTCTTAGTCAAGAAAGAGACCGGTTGGAGTTTGAGCCACAACATTTCCAACTTGATACATTCAGCCATCCAGAGACCCTAATCTGCAAACCACTAGATGATTTGACAAAAGGAATAGTTAAGTTGGCAAATCTTCTGATATCCAATGGTTGAGAGGTTATTAAGTGTAATATCCCAAAAATTGCATTTTTGTATGTTATGATACAGCTATGCATACTTACATGTCATCTTGCATCGAGTGCCATTTGAATTTGGATTCCCATTTGAAGTTCTTTAGAAGTTTAATTTGAATCACTTTTCTTCTCCGAGTTAATACTTTTCCATGTTCTCTCATAATTACAAAATATATGAGTGAAAGAACATGACCCTTGAAAACCAGAGACAAATTTGGAAAAACATTTGAGAAAAATTAGAAACAGAAAAATATTTGGAAAACATTTTAAATCAAATTCCTATTCTTTTTGGAATTTAAAAAAAAGAGTATTTAATTTTCCTATGAAAAATAGTTCATATTTTTCTATGTTTTATTTCAAGATTTTTGATATAAATTTTTGTATCCTACAAAGTTCATTTTCTTTTTGTTTCTTTCCATTGATGTTTAAAAAAACACAAATAGCCCATGGGAGGCCTAGCCTACCTCATGAGGTCGTCCTTAACCTCATGACTGGGCGTTCCAGATCGCCATTACACGCCATGGCTACGCGGTCCCCATGCCCGGAGCCCCCTTTCCTTCCTCCCCTCGATGTAGGAATCTTCCTCCATGCCACACACCTTCCTTCCCCACCTTCCTGCACCTTTATGGGCATCAAGACCGAGATCTTCGCCCACCAGACATTCGGGCTTCCTTTTCTTCTTTGTTGAGTCATAGGAACCACCGTACTGTTAAGTGGAGTCCAAGTGAACAAAGTCAGAGTGACTGATGTGATGCTCAACCAAATCCTATGTCTTTGAGCCAAGACAATGAGAGAAAATATTATCCAGAGTTGGATGAGTCAGCTTTACTTGTATCCCAAGTCAAGCTGCCGCGTGTGTTTGAAATCTGACCGTTGGACACGTGTCAGTTCCTTAGTGACCCAGGGTCATTTTGGACAAATCAGGTCGGGTTGCCACCTGGCTATAAATAGCCCACCCCCACACCATAAATTGGTGGCTGCTCAGAGTTAGTGCACAGCTTTTGTCGTTTGAGAGCAACCCACCTCCAAAGCATTTGAGAGAGAGAGATCCTTGCGAGGACAAATCCCTAAACACCTAGAGCCAAAGAGTGTTAGGCATCACTGAAGTCTTTCTGTCTGCGTGACCTGAAGACTTGTTACACTTGGGGACTGTGAATCCTCCAGCCAGTTAGGCGTCGCATTCTGAGCATCCAAGAGTCATTGTGGATTGCTGGTGAACAAAGTCTGTGAAGGTTTGGAAGTCTACCTTGAATACTTACCAGAGTGATTGGGCGAGGACTGGGTGTCCTTAGCTTAAGGGGAATAAGGTGAAGACGCAGTCTTCTAAGTTAAATCTCAGCCTCCCTAACCAGACGTACAGTTGTCACAGCAACTGGAACTGGTCTAAAAAATCCTTGTCTTCACCAACCAACTGGTTATATCCTTCACTTTCCTTTACTTTACAGTTTGTCTTCATGAAGTCATTGTTTGCATGTATGATCTGATTGACTTCAGTGAGTGAAGACGGTTTACTGTCTGGCTTCATATTGTCTTCCATCTTGATCCTCACTACCTAGTAGCTGATCATGCTTTCATTTCATTTCAATCTTGACTATGGCTTGTCTAGTGTAGTTTACCTTCCGCTGCATATCAATAGGTCCATTTCTGTTGTTGTTATTCAAAGACCTCATGTTTTTGAAGACTTCCATAAAAATCGCCTATTCACCCCCTCTAGTCGATAACTAGCACTTTCAATTGGTATTAGAGCAAGGTGCTCCCTTGTTCTGTGTGATTCGGTTTAACCACCTGGAGTTTTAGCTATGTCGACTGCGGGGATAATCAAGGTCTCCGCTGCATGCCCTGTCTTCGGTGGCACTGATTACCCCTACTAGAAGAATAAGATGCATATGCATCTCGAAGCCATTGCCGCCGACCTCTGGTATGTCGTCAAGAACAGCGTTTCCAAGGTCGGTGAAGGTGTCACCACTGCTGATGTCAAGAGGTTCATTCAACTAGACTCGACCGCCAAGAACATCATCTGTGGTCATCTGACCAAAGGACAGTATGGTCGTGTGAGTGCTGTGGAAACTGCAAAGCTAGTCTAGGACGGGCTCTCCAAGGTCAACGAAGGCATCTCAACCCCGAGAGACTCAAGGATTGATGTTCTTCGCAACCTCTTCAACCGCTTCAAGAGAAACGAAAATGAGAATGTCAAGCTCACGTTTGATCGACTCACTGATATCACAAATGAGCTTCGCGCGCTTGGCGCCACTAAGATCACCAAGCACAAAATCGTCAAGAAGCTTCTGGGATCACTTGACAGCTCATTCTACACCCTGACCCTAATGATTCAAGAACGTCCTGATTTCAAGACTCTCGATCTGCTGACATACTTGAGAGACTCAACACACATGGGTTCCAGTTATCTGAGAAGAGAGACATCTATGGCCCCAACTATGGCCGAACCCGGGCTTTGAAGGCAAAAGTTGTGTCCTCATCTGAAGAAGAATCTGACTGCGGTTCTGGGGATCCTGAAGACATTGGAAGGGAACTAGCTATGCTCGTGAAGAAGTTCTAGAAGTTCTCCAAGAAGAAAGGCTTTAGAAAGTCTTCAAGATCTAGCTCAAGAAATGATGAAGCTTCCTCTCATGACTACAAGAAGAGAACATCCCACAAATGCAAGAAATCTGTTCACTACATCTCTGAGTGTCCTCAATGGGACAATGAGAACAACAAGAAGAAGAAGAGCAAAGAATATGATTCTGATGACAAGAAGAAGAAGAAATCCTCAAAGTCTTCTTCAAATCCTTCATATTACAAGTATAGCTCATCAGGCAAGGCTCGTGCGTTTGTTGGCAAGGAAATGGATTCAGAGGAGGAGTCTGCTTCTGAGGAGGTGGAGGTGGAGTAAGAGGAGGAGTCCGATTCAGGCGTGGCAAGCCTGGCTCTAGCTTCAGCCTATGTCGCTAAGTCCATCTTCAACACCGAAGACAATGACATCGTCGCCAACGCTGATGCAGATGATGAGGATGACTCTGCTCCTACCTACTGCTTCATGGCACGTGGTGCCAAGGTAAACTCATGTGATGCTTACTTTCAAACATCCAGTGAAGATGACTCTGAATGTGAATCTAAACCTAGCTACAAACCACTTGCTAAAATTGCAACAAAACAACAAAATGCTATGGAGCACATTCAAAAGTTTCTAGACAAAAGCGATGACCTGTTGGACGCGGAAATGACTCGAACTTAGTCCTTAATTGAGGACATTAAAAATCTTCATGTTAAATATGAAAAATTTGAAATTCTTCATGAAACACTCTCAGCTACTCATGAGAAGCTTTACTATGATTATCTTCATAGGAAGCAAGAACTTGAGAACCTGAGAGCGTCTCATGAAGATCTTCAAAAGGAGAATGAGTCACTTCACGCTAAACAGATCAGTACCGCTCAAGAAGACTTTGAGCCACCATGTTTAAAATGTCTTGAGCGTGATAATGTTGTCTCTGTTGCTGAATGTTCTACTGCTGCTACTGTTGCTATGTCTTCAACTACTTATGTGGAAACTAACCCCTCTTTTGAGGATACCACTACTATTGCTGATGAGAATGCTAGGTTGAAGACATTGCTTGAACAGGTATGTACAAAAGCCTCAAAGGGTATCAGACTCTTTGTGATGTCCTCAAGAAACAGATTCTGAACCGAAACCCTAGGAAAGAGGGTGTTGGGTTCGAGAGGAAAATGAACGTTGATGGTTCTTACTAGAAGCCTGAGCAGTACCCCAAAACCACATGGGTTGCTGCAAAGGGACCTTCAGTGGATCCATCTACCTTATGTGGCTTCACTTGTTCTAACCCGATTATCATTGATGAATCCTTTGATGCAGACTATAAACTGTTTAAGAATCAGAATGGTGAAGTGTTTGCCAGGTATATTGGTACTAACTGCAGGAATGGACCACCTTTGAAGAAGATCTGGGTGCCCAAAAGTTGTCTTGAGAAGCTTCCTGTGAATGTCATCATGACCCCACCCGGGAAGAAGACAAACTCCAGATCACAGGCTTCATATGGTCCAAAGGCTTCTTACAGAAAGGGGACTCATCAGAGTCACCCTAACGCCAACGTTTTGCAGGGAAACCATACTCAGACATATGAATATGAGCATGCTTCATCAAACTGCTATGTTCATAAGACCAAGAACTATTCTGCTTATTCTTATGAGTATTATTCACCTCCTGCAAGGCTATTTTCTAGGGCTCCAAATCCTAAATTCACAGATGATGCACTTAGACTCATCGCTTCTATGCCACCCCTTAAGATGTGGGTGGTTAAGAAGAATTAACTCTCTTTTGCAGGGAATGGTCTCCATCCGAAAATCAAAAGCTTATGATGCTTATGCTGGGGACCTAAAACATCTTGTGGGAGCAAGATAAAATGCCAAAATGGTCTTACTATATATTTCGTCCCAGGATTCCTTGACAAATATCCTATTTACCCTAACCATGATCTGAACTTTCATAATTCGCTTGTTCATGAAATGTTTATGCTTCACAATACTCTTGGTGAAGCCTATCCCCCAAACTGTGCTATAGGGTATGACACCAAAGGCTTTAGAATGGATTATGGACAGTGGATGCACTAACCATATGACTGGTGATCGAAGTCTTCTCATGGATTCAACCCTACGTCCATCTGACAAGAGTCACATCACATTTGTTGACACTGGTAAAAGCAAGGTATTGGGTCTAGGTAGAGTTGCAATCTCAAGGGATCAGCACATGGATAAAGTGATGCTTGTTGAATCCCTTGGTTTCAACTTAATGTCTGTCTCAATGCTTTGTGATCTGAACATGATTGTGATATTTGGAAAATACCGTTGCCTTGTGCTTATGGAATCTGACAAATCTCTAGTCTTTGAAGGGTATCAAAAAGATGATCTGTATATGGTAGATTTCTCAGTAGGACCACAGTTGGCCGTATTGTAGGATCAAAAGTATGTCTAGAGGGGGGTGATTAGACTATTTGACCAAATAAAATTCTAGCCTTTTCCCAATTTTAGGTCTTGGCAGACTTTAGCAACATAGCACTAGTCAAGTAAACAACCTACACATGCAAGTCTAAGAGTATAGCAGTGGAATGTAAAACAATGCACATGAAGGTAAATGGAGGAGTTTGGAGGGAGCAAACGCAATGTAGACACGGAGATTTTTGGCGTGGTTCCGATAGGTGGTGCTATCGTACATCCACGTTGATGGAGACTTCAACCCACGAAGGGTAATGGTTGCGCGAGTCCATGCAGGGCTCCACCCACAAAGGGTCCACGAAGAAGCAACCTTGTCTATCCCACCATGGCCATCGCCCACGAAGGACTTGCCTCCCCAGGGTAGATCTTCTCGAAGTAGGCGATCTCCTTGCCCATACAAACTTCTTGGTTCAACTCCACAATCTTGACGGAGGCTCCCAAGTGACACCTAACCAATCTAGGAGACACCACTCTCCAAAAGGTAATAGATGGTGTGTTGATGATGAACTCCTTGCTCTTGTGCTTCAAATGATAGTCTCCCCAACACTCAAGTCTCTCTCTCAATGATTTGGATTTGGTAGAAAGATGATTTGAGTGGAAGGCAACTTGGAGATGGCTAGAGATCAAGATTTATGTGGTTGGAGTGGAATATCTTGATCTCAACACAAGTGTAGGTGGTTCTCTCTTAGAAAATGTATGTTGGAAGTGTAGGCATGTTCTGATGGCTCTCTCCATTGATGAAGAGTGGGTGGAGGGGTATATATAGCCTCCACAAAAAATCTAACGGTTACACACAAATCACCAAACTCGGTGGGACCGAATAATGAAACTCGGTTGGACCGATTTAGTTCAAAATGTGAACGTTAGGATTTTCGGTGGGACCGACACGTCAACTCGGTGGGACCGATTTCATTAGGGTTAGGGCACGACGTAATCTCGATGAGGCCGATTACACAAAATCGGTGGGACCGATTTTGGTAATAAGCTAACCAGAGAGTTGGTGAGGAAAACTCGGTGGGACCGATTCGCTCGTCTCGGTTGGACCGAAACGTTACGAAGGGGGAACAGGGAGTTTGCATTGCGAAATCGGTGGGACCGATCGCTCATCTCGGTTAGACCAAAACGTTACAAAGGGAAACAAAGAGTTTATAATCCCATCTTGGTGAGACCGAGATCCCTATCGGTGAGACCGAAAATACTAGGGTTTTGTGGCAGTGGCTATGTCAACTGAACTTGTTGGCGCCGGATGGAAAGTTTCGGTGGGGCCAAGTTTTACTTTTGGTTTGGGACAAATGTGGATATGAGAAAGTGGTTGAGGGTTTTGGAGCTGTCACACCCTAGCTAGTCATGCATTAGAGTGTTGCATCATGTTTACTCTTTCATCAGAAACTTGAAATGGGGATCTGTGAAACCCTCAGAATCATTTTGAAAATGATCCAAATAAAAATTTCTCCAAAAGGGTCCAAGAAAATGCTCATGTTGCTCTCTGAAAATATTGGACAGAGATAAAAATCAAACCAATATTTTTAGTGGCTCATGGACATTTATTTTGGGCATTTGGAACCAATGTATAAATATTTGCTTTGGAAATATATTTCTATATATATTAATATATGTCCAAATATTATGCCAATTATAAAGGAGCTCTGGAATAATATATCTAGCCCCTGCAAAAATTGGCATAAGTTAAATAAATGATTTAATATATTATTTAAATCAAAACAAATGTCAGAAATTAGAAAACAGAAAAAAA